>NW_020799105.1:4299810-4337263 GCF_003259725.1 Athene cunicularia
CACGCAGGTAAGGCTGCAGCGAGCCCCCTCGCTTGAGCCCCCGGGGCTGGCGCGGGCAGGGAACGCGCTTTAGGAACCGACTTGTTTTCCTCTTAAAACGGGTGTATTTTGCATCGATAAATCGTGGAAAGCCTGGGAGAGAACAGCAGGAGGAGCGGGCGTGCGGTGAGCCCGAGCGGTCTGTGCGTGAAGGAGGGCGAAGTGCCCGGGGTGAGAGCAGGAGGGGTGAAACGGGGAGGGGGGTGGCAGCCGAGCGGCGCCGCGCACACCTCCCGCCGGCATCGCTCGGGTTTTGCACTAACGTGAGGCCGATCGGCCCGCAGCCCGTCATTGCGCTGGGCAACGGACATCGGATCGCTTTCTAGGCTGGCACATCCCCATCCAGCTGGGATTACCCCGAGTTTGAGAGGTTGTATTTGCTCCCTCCTGTTCTGTGCAGATGAGATGGCCCAGGCGGGGAAGGCAGCTGTGGTCCTGCAGCAGATCACTTGTAACTTTGTAAGTCTGTTGTCAAAACAAATGATGCGGTCTCAGACTGCCTTTTTCAGGCAGAATGTGTCTGGTACGTTTTATTCCGTAGCCTGTGCTGCAGGCTTTGAGATTGCACAAGCCCCAGGCAGCAGAATCCCCTTCCCTTAGCATCCGAGTTTACCCTTCAGCTTGGCTTGCAATGAGATCTGCAGTTTCTGTTGCCATTAACATCACTGCACTGGGTTGGTTTGCCTGGCACCAAGGTGGCTACAGACAAGGTTTGCCAGAGTCAAAGTGTAGTGCGCTGTGCAACAGCAGAACGGTAAAGATGTTGCAAAACACTGTGTTGGAGTGGTTATACTTGCTGGGGTCCTGGCCTCCCATCTGGATGCTGTACTCCTGCCTCCTTGGACCATTGCGGTGCAGGCAGCTCCTGTGGAGTCACCAGAGCTGCCAGGTTCGTGGACACCTGCTCAGGCACTGGTCCCTAGGACTCTGCTTCCCAGCTCTCCTGCTCTGGGGCAGCTACTCGGAGCTCAGTGTGAGCTTGAGCCTTTCCGAGGTGCTCTGGCAGGTAACTGCTAACAAGGGCTGCCGAAGCACATTGCTCTGCCTGGCTTTGGACTGGAGACTGCATTTTTACCCAGTGACACAAAGGGCTCTAGAGCAGTGCTGCTGCAAGAGCAGTCCATCATCACCACAAGGTGTGCAGAGTTTACAGTATGGTCGAAACCATTGTTTTGGGTTTTTTTCCTGGATGTAATTTGACCATGAACTTGTTTCCCCCAAGCTATATAGAGGAAGCTTGCTCTTCCATGTGGAAGTGCCCCTCATCACCCAGACATGGCAGTATTGCCACAGGGGTAGGTAGAAGGTTTGAGGCAGGAACAGACATCACACAGAGCACTGAGGAACCAAAAAAAGAGATTCAGCTAGAATTTCTCCAAATAAGAAACAGGGACAGTTCTCCCTAATCACCTCAGCTGAAAAGAGGAACCAAATATTACGTATCCTGGTTTGGACTCTACCTCTGCTCAAAAAGAGCCAAGAATATTCGGTTTCTTGCAAGCTTTGTGGCAGGGACTTTAAAGTTGCATCTCCAAATGCAGCTTAAGATAGACAATATAAACCAGACAATTTTTTTTTTTTTAAAAACAGTGGAAGCTCAATAACAGGGGTATAGGCTGGATCTTCCCCTTCCTTGGGGGGGGGCTGTTGGACCAGAAGTATCAGGGTGGCAGGACTTCTTTTATCAGCAATTTCAGTTTACTACAGCTAGAATTCTGCATGACCACCTCCTCCTCGTCATCTCATCAAGGTCCTTGTGTGGCCCCAGCAAGAGCAACAAAACCAAAAGTTGTTACCACTCTTGCTGCAACCATAAAAGATTTCAGACATACTGAAGAATATGTGAGCACCTGCCCACTGCTACCTTGTTAGAGCAGAGCAGCTCTTTGGGGTTTTGCCTAGGGACAGCAATGACTACACATGAAGAATGGGTTAACAGTGACCTTTCCAATATGATTCACTCTATCTTCAGTTGAAGCACTGGGGTCTTAATGGCTTTGGTCTGTGGGGCTATTGAACAGTTGTTTATCCAAGCTTGTTATAGGCAATAAAACCTGAATTACTACATACCTGTTGTCCCTGGGGGGCAAGTTCCATCCTTGCAAAGGGCCTCCCGTCTTCTAGTTCATCTCTGGCTGAATACTCCTTTGCAATATGAGGCAGCCTGAAAATCAGATGTGCAAGGAAAGATCTCCTAAATTAGACAGTTTTTGCCAAAGTGTGGTATACTGGTTTCCATCATTTAATTTTTCTGCTCAGACACATTAGCAAGCTGTGTGTCAAATTATCTTTTGCCATTATATGGGGCTACTCACAAAAGCACCATTTCCTTTGTTTAAGGTTTTGAACCTTTCTCCTGAAGAAGCACACGGGAACTTCCAAGGAGAAGGATTTGCAGGTCTTTAGTGAGAGCTGTCATCTCCCTGATAAAGTCTCACAAATAAGCACCCCAGGTGTCTGTGGGACCCGAGCCTCTCTCCACCTCAGGATTGGTTATGTTGCAAAGTCGAGAGGACTTGGGCACAGATCTTTGTGCACCAAAACTATCCTTGGCCTGGCTTTTTCACTGGGCTATATATGCAGAGAAATAAATTGCAGGATAAATGCAGTAACGAGTAGGAGAGGCTCTTTAGCTAGTGCTATGTGCAAGGTCAGGTGTTGGTCTAAAAACTGATGACTGCCAGCCTACACAAGTAACTGATAAACCAGGTGGTCTGTGGGGACCTGCTATGCCCCAGGACATTCTGGCAGAGGTCACTAATCTATCAAACCTGTCACTCTGTTTCAAAAACTTCACAGGTCACTTGGAATGAATAGAAGCAAGCTGTAAAAATGTCAAGTGGCCTCTCTGCTTGGAAATCCATTTCCTCTTCAGTTCACCCAACTATATCCATCAGTAAACAATCAATCTCCCTCTCATTCCTCCTTAAATGACTGAAAAGAGCTGTAATTATCTCCTCCTCTTCTAAAACATACATATTAAAGCAATGAATGCCTCTTCAGTCAGAGTCCTTGAACCCTGTTATCTTTCTCTCAGCATCTGTTTTATACGGATTTATCATTACCAGCTGCAGCTATGGGGGAAACTATAACATTTCTGGTCACCAAATTATCATCCAGAGGAACTTCACACAGTTAACTGTGAGGCTGGAGACCACCTTGGAGCCAAATGATCCAAGAACTTTGCGCCTTTTGTTCAAGGACTGTCCAAGATCTCAGCTTTGTCATAATTATTCCTTTGCATTCAACATTTCAAGCAAATATATATGCTCCCATGAAATCCACATGTATTTCAGTTCCCCAGTTGGATAAATTGAAATTTTGAGAATTGGGTCTATTGTGCAAATATTCAGTTACCACCTGAGAGTGTGTTCCTCTGTAAACATGAACTTTTCAGTCACAATTCTAGTAAAAAAACCCAAAACATTTCTATGACAGTGATTTTCAAGCCTTTGAAGTTTCTGCTGTTGTAGACAGAGGTTGTAATCGGTGCACTGAAGTCACAAAACCTTTCTATAAGCTCCTCTTAGAAATTCTTGGGCTTATAATTGTCCTAATTGTTTAGCAGATGCCCTTGCTCAGACTGGGCAGCCCAAGGTTACAGTGGCATGCTCGCAGACTAGCTTTGCTTGGAAGGTATTGGGAAAGCAGATTATCTGCAGAAACTTGGTGCCAAGCAGCACCCCTGGTCATTGCCAGGATTGGGATCAGTTCTTCAACAGGCCTGTAAAGCAACAGGAAGCGGGGAGATCCTCACCCCGTGGAAGTCCGTGGCAAAGCTCTGCAGAAATAGATTGCCTTCCCAGAGGGTCAGTTGATAACGGTTGCAGGTTTTTTTTGGATGGGGGTTGTTTCTTTGTTGGGTTGCTTTGTTTGGGGTTTTTTGGCAGTATAAGAAAAATCCAATTCTTCTAAATATTGGTGTCCTGTCCATGCAACGATTCCCTGTGCTCACAGGACTATGCAAGGGACAGCCATTGCACAACTGGGAAAGTAACACAGCTCCTGCATGCTCTGAGTGGAGGCCAGCTGGTGGGCTAGTGCTAAGGAGGAGGTGCAGTCCCACCACTCAGCACCACCCCTCAGCACATATGGGGGAAGAGTCAGCAGCAAAAAATGCCTATTGTTTCAGAAAGGAAGTGGCCCCTTTTCTCTTAAATGCTGGGAAACTGAGACTTCATCATTGGTGAGGAAAAAAAATCCCCTCTTCCCAGTGAAAAGGAAATACCACCTGAGCTGCACTGCCAGCTGTGTTAGAGAATGTGTCGCAGTGACAGGACTAAAGGGAGGCTTTTTTATAAAGGAAGGAAAATGAAGGAATGCAAGGACTGAATGGGAGAGGCAGCCCTTCATTTCTAGGTCATGACTGTGACTCCAGCTCACTAGTCACTGCTGCGTAATGACTCTTCAGAAGCTGATGATCATCTCTTAGTTATTTAGAGGCCACAGCAACATTGCAGAACCTGTGCTGCATGGCACAGGAATTAATCCTTGGCACAGCTGGAGCTAGAGAGGAGTTACTAGGCAGGTTGTGTGGGTCCTCAGTGGGATACTGAAAAACCTTTTCTGGGGCTTCATGCATGCATCTTGCTCCTATGCTCAGGACTAAGCAGACTAGTAGGAATGACGGGGCTTGACTTTGGTCTTCCTTCACAGGACAGCTGTGCAAAATCCCTGCTATTCCAGCAACACAGGTCACTGGCAATGCCCTTTATTTCTGGTGCTCGGTTCCTGTGGCACACTGCAGTTGGAAAGTACTGGCCTTATGGACTTAAGCCTAGAGGGTATTGCATGTCTTGTGGTAGACAGGAGTGGGGAGAGGAATAGGCACTCTGAGCATCTCTGGACTGCTCCCCTTGTGCCTCTCCCTGGGACTGTGACCCTGCATGCCCTGCAGCACCACCCACTGTGGATGGGTTCACTGTGCACGTGAGCCTTGAAGCAGCTCTGGGGACAAGCAGAGGGCTGCCATGGCTCTAATGCTGCCATCCTTTGTAACCCAATGGCAGATAGAGACAAGCAAAGCTTTGGCTTCAGTTGTGCCAGTCACTATACACATGTTTAACAGAGATTCTCTTCATGCCAAGCAGCCTACAAATCAGGATGAACATTTTGAGAAGACAGGCAGGCACAGACCAGAAGGGAAGAGAGCAGCACAGGGCATCAGTATAGCTCTGTACTGCCACTGGCAGCACTCATCCCACTGCCAGCCTGGCCTCTTCCCACCACCAGTACTTCCATTAGTCATATGTGTCAGAAGACCACGTGCTATGATATGTCAGTTAGTGCATCAGAGGCCAAGGACCCCTCCCAGGGACGCAGCAGAGCTTAACAGGGCTTGCACTGAAGGAATTTCCAGTGAAACACAGCTTTAAACCAACAAGCTTAGATGCAGAAAAGAAGAAACTGGACCTGGATTTCAGTGCTTTGGAGCAAGGGGATTTGAGTACAGACTTTGGCTTGGTTTTCTTAGAAAGGTGGGAGCTTTTGCAGGAATTGGGCTGGGAATGCCAAGGAGTTTTGCCTGGGCAGTTGTTTGAGTGCATCTCTTGCATACAACTTACTTGGGATAAAGAAGCTGCTTGAAAGCAATTTCACATTTAGATATCAACCCTCCTTCCTCAGGTCAGAAATCTCTGTATTAATGCACTAGGCTGTGTCCTGGCAGCAGTTATTGTGCAACAGGAAAAATACACTTGGGCTTAAAACTCCAAGGAAAGGAAAGTCTTGGCACAGGAGCTGGTGGGAGGGTATTCACCTTTGAAGGATTCCTCTCTGCTAGCCTTTGCCAATAGAGAAGTATCCTAGAAAGCAATTTGGAAATGAAGCAAAACAAAGTTCTATATAGACTTAGCTGGGACACATCAATTCCTTTCACTCCCTACTAATTACCTTCAGATATTAACTAGTTCACTGTTATCACCTCCCTGTGAGATGGGAAGCAGTCTTATTCTTCAACTGTACAGGTACAAGAAGTCCAGCAACTTGCCCAAGATTACACATAATCAGTCACCATCAATTACAGGCTTATATTACAACCCAGGGAACCCTGTTAATCTCTAGCATGATTACAGAGCCTTCAAGAGGGCTACTAGGCAAGTAGCACAAGTTAACCTGAGACAATGTTTGGTCTGGGCACACCTTGCCAAAGATGCTGCAGGAAGCTATACTGATTCCTAAGCGTGCACACACAACTCCATTCTCACCCCTACTGCCATATGAGTGTCCCAGCCAGCTGCCTGAAAGCAGCATCTTCCAGTACCTTACCCCCACCCCAGAAGGGGTGTGGAAAACCAGTCGGGGGGGAAAGGAAACAAAAAAAAAACAACAAAAAAATCTTGGCTGATTTCCCAGGAGCAGCAGTGTCAAACCTGGCCAGCCTCCATTACAAGTAAATAATGTCTTACCAACTTCAATGCCACTGCTCAGCTCTCTAAAGTTCTTCACACCTCCTTTCAGAAGCCTCCACACAGCATTGTAACTACCCCTACAGCACACTCCCTCCAGCACCAGGCAGCAGTCCATCTGCCCTGCTTTGCTTTGAGCTCCTGGTGGTGTACAAAGCACTTACAGGCCAAGTCCTACAACCAGAATTAGCTAACACAATTCTGTTAGGGCCCTGGTAACAAGCTAATTTGTAGCAGCTGAGGGTCTGTCTCACTTTTTTTTTTTTTTTTTTTTTTTTTTTTTTTTTTTTTTTTTTTTTTTTTGGTAATTGCACAGATGAGCTTTAATTGCACCATTCTGTTTGTTGGCAATATGCTTGAAAGAGCTGAGTGTTTTAGTAATGCCTCTTTCAAGATCTGTAGCAGAAACAATCTACTTGTTGGAAGCCCCATGGTTTAGATTTCATAACCCAGTTAACAGAGAGGAAGAAGAGACTGTACAGCAAGAAAAACTTGAGTTTCAAATCATTGCCTTAATCACGGGAGATCTCTCTGCTGCAGCGCATATGACCTCATTGACTATGTGAAAGTATCATTGAATGAATGAGGGTGAGGTGCCTATGTGTTGCAAAATCCTGCCATCCTTTGAATCTATTCTAAACTTGTGGTAGGTGGATGGTAACATTTTGCATCATTGCAAGGGGTTGGGAGGATAAATCAGAAATGCTTAAACATTGTGGGTACCAGGACCTGCCAGTGTTGATGGTTTGGAGCCTACAACAGATAAACAAGAAATTGTTGTGAAACCATGCTATGTTGCTAGTGACCACAGGAAGGAGGATTATGTTGTCCAGAGTGCAGAACTTTCTCAGCATTGGAGTTATTGGCATCAAGCGGACACTCACACAGAGGGTCAGAGATTTCATCTCATTTATTTTTTTTCTACCCCAGCCAAACTTTCTGGTAGATATTGTAGCTTCTGTAGTCATAAAAGATAAAAATTAAAGTTTCTGACATCTCCTTCTGTAAGTAGCAAGACTTCATTTTAATATGCTGCTTCCTGATTTCAGACAAAGAAATATTTGTGTAGGCCAGGGTGAAACCGGTTAAGCAAGAAAAAAAGGGGCAGACTAAAGACAGTGAGAGAATCTCCAGTCAAAGGAAAGCATGTCATGATTAATAACTGAAGGCATTCAGAGTCTGTGGGAAGGAACTACTATTGCATATAGTAATTTCTGGCAAGATTGATAGCTGTATGATTTATTCTTAAAATGAAAGTGCAGCAACACAACTGCTCTCCTGATTCTTGGTGGTTTTGTTGTGCTATGTGGGGTGATGATGCCATCAGAAGAGCCTGTTAGGCTTTTATTTCTCATGCAGATACAGCTCTCTGCCTCTCACTGCGAAGAGGTGTTTGCAGCTGAGCAGGTAGATCCTCTTCACTCCAAATCAGTAACAATTCAGTTGCACCTCCTTCCAAGACCTGGCACCAAGCTCCCTCTTACAGGTGGCGTTTTGCTGTGCGTGAAGCTGCAAACCAAGCTCCCTATTCCTTGTCCTCGGTTTAGGGTTCATCATGTTCATCCCAGGAGTGGAAGGGTTGTTACCCAGCCCAGCAGAGTCAGCTCATGGTGAGCTTTCCTGTGGCATTTCTGTGGGCAGTGCCTTTCGCTTGTCCCCCACCACAGCAGTGTACTGGTGTTGCATTGCTGATGGGCTGGCACTGACTGTCCCAAATGTGGCTCTTTATGGTGGAGAGGTGCCTGTGAATCCTGCCAAGGGAGGTGGGTGCAATTCTGTATATGATAAGCAAGGTCTTCTATAAGGGGTTATAAGCACTATGCACCCAAGTGCCACAAAAAGCCCATCAAATGGGATTATTTATCACTGACAGCCCTTTATGAAAATCCAGTGTAAAATACTAAAACTATGGCTGCCTATGAACAGTAAAGGGCATGTTTCGGTGGTATCCCAAGAAAATCTCAAAATCAAATAGGAGGTACTTAAATAAAGTAGAAAATGATCCATGTAATAGCTAGTTTGGACTTAGTAAGTAAAGTCTCCTTTGTCTGTGGACACTGCAGAAAGCAAGCTGGAGGAGGGAAGGCTGGAAAACAGGGGAGTTTTCTGGATTACCATGAAAGTAGGTCTGCACAGCGGAGCTCTCCCTGCTCTACCGCTGGTGGGGGGGTCCCAGGTTTCTTGGCCTACTTAGGGAAGATTACATTACTGGGAGTGAGTTTGTGAAGCAGCTGCTGGTTTGATTTCAAGCAAAAAGAAAGGAAGTAGGAGAGAGGAATGAAAGGAAATTAAGTAGGAAGTAAGATACACTGAAAAGTGTATGCATTGTAGCCCTCTGAGGTGCTCTGGGTCAGGCAGTAATAAGGGAAAAGACACCAGAGAAACTAAAGTTTTGTAGCACTTCCTGGTTCCAAATCCACAAACAGATGGATTTAGACATGAGATTTGCAGTTAGCTAAAGGGTGGATGAAGTGCCTTCACACTGGCTTTCGGTGTGAACCAGAAGTCTGCACTGTGAAATATTAGATTCAGAAAAACAATAAGAAAACCTGGGGGCAAACATTGCGAATCCTGTAGATCAACCTTTCATCTAGAGACTGTTCTACCACATTACTGTGTGAAATAATTGTGATGTGAAAACAAGTTGTCTTTGTCCATGTGTAAAATGCTCATGAACAAAGCTGCCCCCATCTCCTTTCTCTTTAAAAACAAGGTAAGAGTTTATTTAAAGAAATTACTTCATAGCTAAAACCATATAAGGAGTGAAAAATATCTACAGTGCCTTGTTTGCTTTTCCTATCAGTACTTGCTTTTGGTCACCTGTATGTGTGCAGAGAATACTGCAGAGAATACCAGTTTGCAAATTGCTTGTTGCAACCCAAAATTCACTTAAGCCTGTGGAAAGACAGATTTTGTTTTACCCTTTTGTTTGCTGGTTCAGAATACATTTAATCAGAAGAAATATTTTAACCTTAAATTAATGTCTGTCATGCTGAAAGAATATGTACTTCTCTGCATTTGTATGCAAGTAATCACTAAGTTATCTGGCTACATGTGTTGCTTTCTACCTATCTACTAAATCAGAACTCTGTGTGCATTTATGACTCCACTTGAAGGACAGGGGCTGTGAAACACACCACTTCTGTTGTAGCAAAGCCTACAAGAAAGCTTCATATAGCTCAAGAAAAACAAAGTAGGTCTGTCCCCCTCTACCATGTTACTACAGACAGCTTTACATTTCATATCTCTCAGGGGATGCACTAGACACTTGAGTTTTGTAGCCTCTTGTGACCTTCTACTTGTTTTCTTTTAAGTAGGTAAGAAGAACCCACCTGCTGAAGACAAAGTTGTGTTAACACACATGAAGATACTGAGCAATGAAGGAATTCAAAACCCAGGGTTAATCCCTGAGGCTCCATCTGACATAGCCTGCACAGAAGAGCCCCATCTCCCCAGTGCCAGCCTCCCACTGGACTGCCAGGGAAATCCGAATGCAGCAGCTGCACCAGCAGATCCAGAATATGCAGATGCCCCAGCAAGCACAGACTATGTAGCCACATTGCCTGACCTCAGCACCTTCGAGTCCAAGTGCCGACTTCACAGATTCTCCAAATTTGAATCCGAGGACTCAGGGGTTGAATTGCCAAGTGGAGCTAATTCTCCATCAACACCAACAGGTTCAGAGAAGAGCTTTGTGCTTCACAGCAGAGATTCATTTTGTGATTCAGGTGTGCTTAGCACCTCTTCTTCTCCAGAAATTGACCATCCTATAATGAAAACATGTAAAGAGCATGACAGAAAAGTCAGCCACCAAGATCCAGAGAGTGAAAAGCAAGCTGAGTACTATGGACAGGAGGCAGATGCTGTGCAGGGTCCTACAGCTTCCCTTGAAGACTTCAGCATCCCTCAGGAAGAAAGTCCTGATGAACATTTTGAAGAAAGTGAAAGGCAATCTCTGGAAAAGGAACCTACCCCAGAGATGGATCTTTCCAGGGAAAGCACTCTTCCCACCCCAGTTCCCATAGAAGAGCCAAAGACAATTGCTGATAATTTCCCAGAGAACTTTGGCAGCATTCAAGACCTTCAGATCCATGAACATCAGCTGAAGAAGTACCCCACAAGTGACAGTCTGGATGAATACATGGATGAATGCTGTAGACTGAGTGAGGTAAGAAACACCTAAACTGAATCTTACTGCTAGGCCTGTCCAAATACCTCAGTAAGGCTTCAAGTCCTGTCCTCTGTCATGAACTGGGACGTATCTGAGTGAGTTAGAAAATCTCCCCTGAAGCTGTTGTAAGCAGCAAATCTTGGCAATTGATTTTTAAGAGCTCTTTTCATAGCAGTGAAAATCTGAAGTAATTCACATATATTGGGTCTGGGTAAGGATGACTAATGGTTAATGGAGATCTGATATTTCAAAAAGCCCTGATTAGAGGGTGGACTTGACTTTGCTCTTAAATTAAGATTATGAAGTTAGTCATTGTCTTCTGATACATGGGATGGGGATCAGAACATAGTTTATTTTTCAAGGTCAGGTTATTCCTGTTTTGGGGAACATCTGGACTGCTGTGGGGATGCTGAAGTTTGGAAATAACTTGTCTAAGGGGTAGCTCATTCCCGTGCAGGTCTGTCCTGTCCTCTTGAGCCAGATCTCTCAAATAATGAGTGAGCAGGGGACTAGGACACAAATTCAAATCTTTGCTGGGCTGGAGATTCCATTTTAACCTTCCAGCACAGCTGTGATGGAAACTCCTGTGTTCTGAGACTGACTGAACTGCAAAGCACCTTGTCCTACTCTCCCCCTTGCTGGGTACACTGTGCGACTGACAGGAGAATAAAAAGCCCTTCTGTGCACCTTCTCCCATAGTGGATGTTTGCAAGCACTCACCCCAGTGCTTTGCCTGAAGCCCCATGCTGCCGACACATAGACAGATTGCTGCCTTGCCTGCCCACTGCAGTGACTTCCATGAACCAGTGATGGGAAGATCTGAAGAGCTGATTCTTCACAGAGAGGCAGACTAAAAAGCCCCATGAGCAAAAGGAAAGGAGGGAGCAGGCTAGGTGAAGGTCACACAGACACATCAAAAATATCAAACGGTGCGTAACAGGGATTTCTTTTCAGGGCATTCATTGCAGTAATAGTGATGAATTGGAATGGGAGATGGGTGGGAGGAAGCCAAGTGACAAGTGCTGTGTATATGACTTCACCATGACCCCTCTCTCTCTGCCTGGGCCCTGAACTGTCAGGCAATGGCCTTCCTCTTCAGCATGCCAAGCCCTCCCGAGCTGTGAGGAAGGTCAGAGATGGCTCATCTCTGTTAACACTGCATATTGAGGCAGTACAAGCAACACACAATCCAACTGAGCAACCTCTTCCTCCCCAGAGCTGTCTCACACACAGCAGAAGACAGATGTCTGCTTTGTACAGTTCCCAAACAGACAATGACCTGACAGGAGAGGATCCAAGTACTGGAGCAGGAGTGTTTGAGTACAAGGAGACTTTTCATAAAGTTACCTAAATTCTCTGTCGCACTCCACAGGGTTTGCAGCCAGCTTGGTCTTGTCTGACACCTCTGTCTGCTCATAAAACTCTTTTAAATCCTTGGTGAAATGGAGCCTCAGTTTCCCAAAGCAGAACATTTAAATAAACAAGAGAATAAATTAGAAAGAAGCTGAAGAGGAAATGAAGCTCTTGGTGGCTTATCTCTCCTCCTTTTTAATATCCTCACTGGCTGAGTGCTAAAGCTATGTGCCCCAGAGCTCTTTTCTTTGTTTGTTTTTCGAGCTGTATAAATACAGCTGTGACCTAGATGCTGGGGAAGTTTGCCCCTCTTCACAGAGCACCTCCAGGCTGCTGTATCTCAAGAGCAGGGCTATTCAAACTGCTGGGATGCCAGGTAGCATCCAAGCTGACTGGAGCAAGAAATGCCCATGGCTGTTGCACGGTCCCGCAGCTGCTGCTGTGCTGGGTGCCTCAGAGCAGCTGCAGAGCCTTCTGCCCTCCCCAGACATGCACAAGGTTGATCTGTCCTCACCGTCATACAACAGAGGCAGGACAGAGTGAGACCCACTCAGAAATGATGTCCAGATGATCATCTGCCCATACAGCTGATGCACCTTGGTTCACTCCAGCTGAGGCTCTGTTGCAGGCTCTGTGGTTTTCACATTTGCCTGCAACATGTCTGAGATACAACATGGTACTTAGGAGTCAATCTCCTGTCTGGCCTAATGTTCTCTCAGGGACTCAGATCCCCCTGGAAATGCAGTCAGTGTTGTCCGCAAAATAACAGGCCAGTACAGGGTATTAACACCCTGCTTGGCAAAGAACATGGCAAACCAAATTGTTCCATTGAATCAATCCCTGATGCATTAAATTCATGTTGATAGAGACACCAGTGGTTACACTAACTTATATTTAATGCCAGGTGAGAGCATTTGCTGGTTCTGTTGTTGGTTTTGGGAATACAACTTTGAAGTATCAGGACAGAAGTTCAGTTTCCCCAGCCCAGCTGACTGTGGCAATACCAAGGGCACTGTGCTTACTGGCACACCACAACCAAGCAAGGATTCAGTCTATGGATGAAGATGTCCCTTGGTTTCCTCCCAGCCTCCCTCGCTGCTGAGGCCACTTCCAAGAGAACAGGAAGGAAAATGTTGAAAAAGAGACTGGAAATGACCAAATGTTTTGACTGTTTGGATTCATTTGGTGAATAGCTTTGGCTGAAAATACACATCAAATCATTTCAGTCTGGCATTTCTTAAACAAAGGTTTCTGATCTTTTGTTTTGAATTGTCGTTATTTTGAAATTCGCCTATGTTTAGAAAGATGAAAGAAAGTGGAAGCTGTCAAACAACAAGTGAAAGAACTTTGAAGCCTAACTAAAACATTTCCTTTTAAGTCAAATTAGATGTTTGAGGTCAGTTTGAAGATACATAGCTTTTGATGCTTTTGCTTTGCAAACACTTCCTCATGTTCCATAAAGTTTACATTTAAAGTCAGCCCATACCCCTAGCAGAAGAGAGAGGGTGGGAGCATTGTCGTCATTAAATGAAAAAAAACATTATTCACACAGTGCTAATTATCACACAGTCAAAATACTTCTCTGCAGAGTGAAGTATGGTTTAGGGGAAGAATAGGGCAACCTGTGATGGTCAGTTCTGTAGCCTGTGCATGCCTGCTTAGAGGAAACCAGAAGCTATCAGTAAGCACAGCCTCTCCTGGACAGCAGGGTGGAGCCATCAGAAGTATACAGCACGATCCCTCTCTTTCCTGTTATTCACAAGCCTTTGGGTGCTGTCAGCTTCCAGTGACAAATGCTTCCCGCTCAGTTCGTGACGTCACTAATCAGTTGCTCCAAGCCTATGATGGGAGGTTAGTAATTACCTTCCTTGGCACAGTGACCATACTGCCTCTGTAGTGGCCATGCTAATGTGGTGGGAATGGGCAGTGAGGGATTTATGGGAGAATGGAGCATGGTATAGCTCAAAACTATCCATAAGAAAAAGTGAAGAGCATTGCAAGAAGTGCAGAAACCTGTCACTGCAAGAAAGATCAGCGAGCTCCCTTCTGAATGAAGAAGACCTTCACCTGCAAGCTAGTCTTGCCTGCCAGCCTCAGATCCTGCTGCCAGATCCAGCCCAGG
This sequence comes from Athene cunicularia, assembly GCF_003259725.1. Lineage (NCBI taxonomy): Eukaryota > Metazoa > Chordata > Aves > Strigiformes > Strigidae > Athene > Athene cunicularia. The sequence continues at coordinate 4,313,903 of NW_020799105.1, forward strand.
ACAGTTTGCCATTGAGCCTGACTGAAGAAAAGCTCCCAGCTCTGTGACTCTAGTGGCTTCAGAGGAAAAATGTGATTTTACACCAGTCAAAATATTGACTGCAAGGCTCTAGATAAGCCAAAGTTCCCAGTGCAGGTGTTGATCCTGTATTTTTAGGCTTCCTAAGAAATCTGTGGGCCAGCACAACTGTGATGGTTTATTACCACCTGAGCAGGGCTTCATGTACAGAAAACCTGTCCCCAAAACTTAGTCAGGTGAGCACTCACAAGGGCAAAGATTTCCTTTTAGTTACACAGCTGTAAAGTCAGTGTAGTAAACTGTAATTCTGTAATGGGAGTAACTTAGTAACTCAGCTGAGAGCCTTGGACTCCTTTTCTTCCAGCTGAAGCTCTGGTTCAGTCTGCCTACCTGAAAGCAAAATCTGGCATCTATTTATACATTATGTTGTTACTTTCCTAGTGCAACTTTAACTGTCTGATTCATAAACTGTCTAATCCTCTGCATCTTCACCTTCAAAAAAGTGGGTGACACATTTTTCCTTCTTCGTAGGTTTCATCACCTCAAAAATGGGCACGTAGCTTTTGTTCCAATACTATTTGACAATCCCCATGTGGGGAATGGGAAAAATTTTAGTTCTGTTGGGTGAATGTTTTAGGAAGTCAGAGACTGGAAGAGACCCATCCTGGAAAATGTTTGCAGTTTTCCTATGACTGCTCACCCTCCACTGCTAGCATAAAACTCTCTCAGAGGTGCTGAGAAGAAAATATTTAGATCAGAATGTGATAAAGCAGGTTCTACACTCCACTTGGCATGACCAGAAGATAGCAAGGACTGTTTAGGTATTTCCAGTCTATGGAAAAGAAAGTCCTGGAAGGGTCCTTAGAGAGGCCCTCTTTGAGCAATCATTTTGGGGGCAACCAACTAAATTACATAAATTTTCTCTATTGAACATGTGCCATATCTGAGCAATCCTTATGCTAATGGGCCTTATGGCAGGGCAAGCAAGTTGAAGCATCCCCTTTAAAAGCTTTTGCCCTTGCATGCTGGCCACAGAGGTGGCTGACCCTGCAGGGATGGGCAGGCACTGGAGGCTCTGCCTGATTTGCCTTTTGCTCATTTGCATTTGCTGAGATCACTTAACTAAAATGCAAATTAATTTCTTATTAAATAGCCCTAACTGCCTGCCCTGAACAGCCTCTGAAGGATGGCCGTAAAACAGGGGTCTCCAGCATATTGAGTCCAGCCATCTGTCTGGTTTAGGTCCTCTACAGGGGTAAATCCACCTTGCCCCAAGACCGGATCTACACATTTTTCCTCACATTTTCCGGGGACCTGTATTTATTCTCAGGAGCTGGAAGTTTTCTCTAACTTTTGCTAAAAGCCAGATTTTGTCCATGCCCGCCCCAAACACACCTTTGCTTTCAGGTGCCTTCAGACCTAGACACAGAGAACTGGTAATCAAGGCCACTTTTTCTTCTCCTCCCCTTTTGCCCTATAAACCTAGCAGCTGTGAACACAAAGCAGGACCTGACTATTAAGCACAGGACAAATATGGAATGAAAAGAGGGTCTCTAATGGAAAGAGGTCACAGTCAAATGCTTCATGTTTTCTCCCCAATCCTAAGGTTACAGCCAAATGTTTTACTTTATCCCTTTTTCCAAGAGCTCCTCTGTCCTTTGTAGTCTTCCCTTGTGTTTCTACAGCTATAACAGGTTGGATTTGGCTGACTGTCTCCTTAGGGCAATACAGACGTGCCATCAGTCTCTGCAACAACGAACTGACAGAAAGGGGAGTTGTTAAATGTTCAAAAAGAGGTTACAGAGAAAAGCCTACATTTTCAAGGATAACGGGGAACTTCTGACTATCCATTTTGGGACAGCGTAAAAAAAAAGGACTACTTTTAGGACAGCTCCAAACTGCCAGATTTTCAGAAATTGTTACTCGTGTACTTTCTGAAAATCATGCTTCTGAAGCTGGACACCCCCAAATCCCTAGGTGCTTTCAGATATGTTGGTTATAGATAGTGCTTTTGATTCAAACTTTTCCCAGCAGACACCATGTAGGCTTTGTTTTCCCTGTGGGTCCTGAAGCTGTGACCCTTCCCACTGCACAGACATGCTAAGGACTCAGTTTTATGGCTGAGTAACCATTGTCTTGCCACCACTTCTGCAGGCTCTGCCCAAGAGGAAGATAGAAATCATTAATGTGAATGACTGGTTGGCTTACAGTCATCACAGTTTTTCATATGATTTCATGCGACCTTTGTCCCAACCTCAGACATAAAAGCATCTGGACATAATAATACCTGTTTATAAATAACATTGTATCATCATTTGTTTAAAAAGAAGTAAATTCTAATGTTGATTATTTTTGAACACACCATGAGCTTTCTGACATAATGAAAAGACAGGAAGAGTCCCAAGGCTGGCATTTCCCCAAAAATGTAGATTGTTGTGGGAAAGGAGACAGAGTAAGCTTCCTGCTTTTGTAGAGGGAACTTATTTTTTGAAGTAAGATAAACTTAGAGCACTGCTTTTGTAAAGATCGAGGCTTATTTTACTTAGTGATATCCCATGCACATCAGCAGGCAGCGCCAAGGTGGAAGTAAGCCTCTGCATCTGTCTGTTAATGTTCAGCACGTTCAGCAGAGTCTGCTCACAGCACAGGAGAGGACACTTGCTGTGCACAGGGAAGTCCTGGGGTCAGAAACGGCGAGGTGCAGAGCAGGAGGCTGGGAAGCACTGTTGCCTTTCCTTTGCCACAGGATTGCTGTCTTGTCTCTGGCGCTGCCCTTGCCTGAGCAGGAGTGAGACTCTGCAGGTCCTGCATGTGGAGAGATCAGTGGTACAGAATATCCTGCCATAGCCAGACAGCAAGCTTGATCCTTCAGACTTTCTCCAGGCATCTCTTAATGACTGAGAAATTAGTAGCAGAGATGTTAAGCTGGGATCTGCTAAAGACCAGTAGAAAAATGTTCTTTCACTTTGGCCGCTTGGTTTAGGTACATGTCCCTCTCACTGACTCACCAGTGATGAGGGTCTGAGTTCAGCTGTGCTGTAATGGTTTCAGCTTGCCAAGGGCAGAGAAGATGTACCCCCAGGTTGGTCACTGCAACCTGCAGATGTGCGCCTTTGGGTAGGAGCCAAGCTCAGCCTCAATACCTGTAAGTGTGACTTGCACTGAGGGCTGTGGGCTAAGTGAGCCATACTAACTGCAGCCATCTATACCATACAGTAGAACTATATTTGTTTGTAAGGGTCCTATGTTCAGTAAAAGACAAAAATTAGCCTGGGAGGTGGACTAGAAACATGTTGTCACAGGGTTTTCCTCTGCATCAGTGTGTGATCAGTCAGAGGAGTCCCTCAGATGGCGCATCTTCCTGAGTAATCCAGAAAAGAGCTGTGAGCAAGCAACAGTGTAGCTCAGATCTGGATATAACCAAAGCTCCTTGCAAGAGGAAGCCTGAGTGTCTTTACCATGGCCCACTTGACTGTAAGAAGTGTGCTGGGCTCCCAACTGCTAGCAAGGATTGCTCTGCTGTTACTCCATGTTACTCCATATACATTGTCATTGCAGGTGAACCAAGGTAACAGCAAAGCCCTAGGATCTGGTCTGGGATACCTGGAACACATTTGCCAACTGATTGAGAAGATTGGGCAGCTCCAGGAGCACAACTTGCGTCTCCAAAAGCAAGTGTGCAGCTTGCAGAAAGAGCAGAAGATGAGCCAGATAAAAGAGGTAAGCAGATACCACAGTATGATCTATTCAATGATCTATTCGAGGCCCAGATGGAAAGTTCCAAGTCCGTGTGAGAGAAGATGCTAATTTACATGACCCCACACCCACCTGGGCTGGCTGCTCTGGTCTTCAGAGAGCCCTCACCCACCACAGTGGGTTCATCTTCCCTTAGGGTGGGGGTAAGTTTCTGTTCTTTTCAGTTTTGTTTCCTAGATGTGCTTGCTTCTGTTGAGTTAACAAGCATCTCTCTCACCTTGTGCGATGGCCAGCTTTTAGTTCTCTACAGTTGAAGACTTCCCAAAAACACATCTCCCCCTGTCAATGCTATCAAAACAAAACATTTCCATGGACCCCTTTAGCAACTGTGTTTTGAATTAAAAGCTACATCTTTTCCTTCTGGCTTCAAACTCTGAAAATCCCAGAATTTCCCACAAAACAGACACAATGGGAAAGAGAAGCAATGGTACCGCTACCCACTCCTTGCCCTCTTTCCCTTCCTGTGCTTCTGAGCTGCCAAGTGAAGAATCTCCGACATGAAACATCCCAGTGTTCCCATTTGTCTTTTTTTTTATCAGCCAGAGATAGCTGGGGAATTTGACTCAGATTTGAAAATCATTTCAGCATCCTCCTAATCAGAATTTTTTAAGCCCCTGCATATTTTGTTCAGCTCTAACTCACCTCTGCTTCTCAGTTCTTTTTCTTTGGCCATCACATGAGGTTTCCAGCTTTTTATCTCCCCTCCCTTTCTATTTATTTTATCACTCTCCAAAGGAACAGAAGGGGTTTGTCACACTCAGCTATTTCTTCCCAGCCACACTGCGGCAAGTCTTTTATTCTCTGGACAGCGTCATTCCACCCCTAGTGCTGTTTTCCCACCTGCTGGGACTGGATCTGCAGTAGTTGACTGACTCCTCCTCAGAGCCAAAGCCTAGTTGTGAGTCAGGTTGCAGAGCAGAGTGGCCCGTCATTTCCATGTACCATCTCAGGCTCAGAGGAATGCAGCCTCCTACATAGAGCCTGGGAATTGTTAACACATTTCCTGAAGCTTTACAACTGTGAGTCATCGCTCAAAGTAACTTTTCCAAGCTGCAAACCCAGGGTCAAATCATCATCTGGTTTATGTGACACCCCCCCCTCCCCAGCTTCCACTGAAATGAAAGACAGCATGCTTTTCATTTAAATATTTGAAACTTTGATCTTTTTGGTATTTTCCAAGATCTCTCAGCAGTGCATTCTCAGTTGCATTTGTCCCATACTGTTCAGTGGGGAATTGGACCCCTAGATATAACATTCAGCACTTGCAATGTGCTCTACAAAACTGGGTGTGCTCTCTCGGCTCTGCGGTACTTGCATCTTCTACATCTGAGCAGTTATCTGTCATTTTCCTCTTCAGAGGAAAGTAGAAGAGGAACACTACTACCCTCGTTTGCCAGGAGATGTGGAAGTTGCTGTGCATGTCACATTTTGGAGGGTGTCCTAAGGCAACTTTCCAAACCATGTTCACTCTCCATGCAGACATAGCTAGGGAAGACACAACCCTGAAAGCAGAGATGGGTTAGTGTGGTATTAAGAGCTGGTTGTGAGGATTGTAGATAGCCAGTGTTCCTGAATGCTGTTATTGAGAGCTATGCAGACATCACCACAGAGACTGATGACATTTCGATCCTGGGACACAAAGGGAACAAAGGGAACTCTACATCATTTGCTTTACAAGGAAATCTTAGATGCTGTGGGCCAAAAGCAGCATCTTTCATTAGATTTTCAAAGCACCTCCTAAAGATATAGATAATGAAAAGTGCCATGCTGCTGTGGCAACATATCTAGATGAGATGTTACATTAAAACTGTCAATCGCTTGGGGGTCTCCAGAGGTGCTAAACTGGTGTTGGCCTGTCCTGGTCCCAACACCAGTAAACAGTTTGGTCCCCACCTTTTCACTTCAGCTAGATAAAGCTCTCCTTGCTTCCTGCTCTACTACACTCTTGTGCAACATGGTTGTTCAAGGCAGAAAATCTCCCCTTCCCACCACACCAGCTACAGCAGAAGTACACCAGCTGAAGTACCGTGAATCTGACTGGTAACATGCAAGTGAACTATGGCATCTCATCAATAAAGCCACAAGATATTGTTGTCTGTGCATGTTCCAAAACAAATAGCATTATCTTAAAATGCAAGTCACTGTTATAATGGATCTGTTTATTTACACAAATGCCTTAGATTAGCAGCTCAGTGTTTAGAAACTTGTATTCAATTCCTTCTGGGAAACAAACCCAAAAGATGCTGAGTATCAGGCAATTTAAGTTAAACACCAAAGAACCCATGAAAAATCTATATTACCAACTCAAGTCTGCTCAGCCTTTTAGAGATATAAATGATTTACCTGGGTTCTAATGGGTCTCAGGACAAGGCTGGGCATCCCTGGGCTGGAATGACTGCAATTTGTCTGCACCACTGCACCACTTGGTTACCTTGGACCATTGCAGCCTGAAAGTTTACATACTTCCTTTTTGTCTGGTGTAGGAGTATCTTCTGCAGCACTGCTCCTGTGGAGCTGCCAGCATCTTCCTCAACTCATATCAAGACTCAAAGGCATTTTTTTCTGGGAGAAGCAGACCTCACAGCCTTATGGTTCAGACTGGAAATCCTTCTGATCTTTCCATCATTCCAGAAATAGGAGTGAACACTGAAAAGCTGAGCAGCTGCAACGGTGAGTTCAAATGGCTCTAACCTGCCCTCCTGCTTGCCACCAGTTGGTGAAATAAGCTGACCAGCAACTTCCTTTTCCCTAGGAAAGACAGACAGGAACAGAGCAAGGTATCAGTAGAACAAAACCTTACCTGGAAATCTAAGAGATGCATTTAAAAATGCTTTGTCTACACTTAGGAATTTAACAGTTGCTGCTTCACATGTGTGAAGCCAGACTTTTTGCTCTGCAGCTATGGCTACAAAGATCAGGACAAATGCGTTATAAAATGGGTCTCTCTTTTGGCAGCTTAGCATGTCTGAATGGGTCCATTAGTGGAGCCCTTCCATGTGTCTTTCAAATCCCCCCATCCAAGGTAGAATTTGATCTAAGATGGAAAGCCTTATGCCTGTTGTTAGTCTCCTACCCTCTCAAGCAGGCACAGAACACATTCCTGGAGGATGACTTATTCTATAGACCAAGTGGAAATAAGCCCCAGCTGCAAAGCTTGGATCCAGAGACCAACTTTTCCAGAAGGCTGAGAAAGACTGGGCTCAGCCTGCTGATGATAAAGCCATCTGAAAAGTCTGGATCCAATGTTAGATGTGAACCAGTCACTAAGTGAGGTTGATCGGTGTATTTCAAATATTGGACTTCAGCCTGCCTCTAATACCTGGTGAAACCCAGAATATCAAAGTACCTCCTAGCAGGATCGAGTTGGAGTGTAAATGGCTTTGGGATCTCTAGCACTGAGGCTCAGAAATGCTCTTTTCTGGCAGTTTCAGAGCAGGCCTGGAAGGAAAATAAGACCATGAGGAGGCCATTAGAAAGTCCTGCTGTGGTCAGACACTTTATTGGAGCACTTACCTCCTTTCCACTACAGTGTGGCATGAAGACACATGGGGTCTCATCCCATCTGGAGTCTCAGCTTGCTGGCAGCACTGCCCAGAGGCTGTCCTGGCAGGATACTGCTGAGAAATGTGAGTGAGTCCGTGTATGTCATTGCAGGAAGTGAGAGATACCTGGAATCAGGAAACAGCCAGCTGATGGTGGGGCTCAGGAAATCGTCAAACAATAGGAACAACAAGGAGAATGAGTTCAGAGAAGCTGGTAGTATGGCTGAAGGACAGGCTTTTCCATCAAAGGACCCTGCAGTAAGAAAGGTGAGTGATAAGCTTGGAGCCAGACTCTGAGTGGGACCTGTGTGAGAAGCAGGGAGAAGTTCTGTTCAGGCAGGTTAGAGTGGAGTGCTGGGAGAACAAGTCAACCCTGTCTGCTACTGAATGAGGCTGGGGCACTGAGGGCCGGGGTGCTCTGTGCCGATCTGCTCCCAGCCTTAGATGAAGACAACGACTATGTCTTTATACCAAGAAAGGTACAAGCAGAGCACTGGTGCAGTGGAGAGGAGCACTGCAGACAGAAGCGTGGGCTTCAGCCCTCACTAACTGCAGATAACTAAACACACGAACTGTATCATGAGTATCCTCACTTCTGCTGCTAGGAATGTTAAACCAAGCACACTTTCACTACCACATATAAAAATTTTAACGGGCCAATCTTAGCTGGCAACACTTATTACCAGATTGTCAGTATATCAATGTCATTAGCTCCAGTCCCCAAAGCATGTTTCAGGGAAATTGTGTTGCTGAAGTCCAAGGGAGCCAGGACAAATGCTCTTCCTCTCCCCTTCTTTCCCATTGTTTGTGGCTGCCTCAGCACTTTCAGGTTCCGGTGGGGATCAGAAGTGTTGAAATGCCAGGGCAGAGGCTCTAATCAGAGTATTCCCAGCTCGGCAGGAAAGAGGAAGGAGTAGATCTCTCACGGGAAAGACCTTCTCATGACGTTTCCACCTCAAATTTCCAAATAGGTTGCAAACACTTCAGTGGACTTCAGAAACCAGATCAAGGCTGAATCCTGAAAGGTGCTCTGTGCTCTGGCTTTTGTCCAGCCAACTTCTGGAATATGAGCATTATTTTAAGCACATGGGCAGCCCTGATGACTTCACAGGACTGCAGAATCAAGATCCACACTCTTTAAACTGAATCCTCACGATGCATTGTTACACTACACCTTAGTATTGTCACTTAGTATTGCATTTTGTACCCTGAGCATGAAATGCCCCACTGTGAGATGGTCTTGCTGTCTTGTTATTTATCAGTGTATTTATTTGTCTTTTGTTTTTAGGGTCTGGACATCAGCAAGAACATCTCGGTATGTACTACCTTTGCAGAATGTATTTAACATGTACCTGCATTATCATGGATCAAGCTCCTGTGGTGCACAGCATTGTACATGAACAAAAGAGGTTCACTGACCCCCAAAGTTTACTATGAAAGTAACAGATACATGTATTATGACTTGCTGAATGTGATCCGTTGTTCTCCCACCCCCACTGCAGACAACAGCTAGCTAGCCTTCAGGAACAGGCAACTGCTCAGGCTTTCTCTGATATTGGTAGTGCTTGCTTTTCTGGGACAACACCAGTACAATGAGGGACTAACTGCCGAGGCCTCCAAAACCCTTCCACAGGATACATTAATCCTAGTAGTAAACACAAAGGTTTGCTATTTCCATGAGTAAACAGTCTCAAGTATGGGCAATTAACTCAATAGAACAGGAACCCGTGTTGCAGTTTTCAGCTGAGCCCATGACCTCATCTGAAGTTTTGAACTGAAAACTCAGCATAGCCCCAAGAATTACAATAGGCTCTGCCTGGACTTGGTGTGTGCAGCTGGGCAGCCGCCAGGTTGTGCTCCCAAGGTGGTTGCAACTCATAGAGTAATGGCTCTGCTGCTGGCACAGTGGGAAGATACCTCAGGACAGGGCAGAACAATGCCCTGAATGACAGTGGTTTGAGAACTTCACTGAAAGAGGAATGGTTTCTCCCCATTACTCTAGTCCTGCCTGGGGCATCATCTTTTTTGTTTAGTTCCCAAGGTTTTCCAGCCATTACTTAGGAAATTTAAAACTATGTAGCAAAAAAACATGAAATTTTTTAATGCATGGCTCCTTTACAGTTCATGAGTCCAGATGAGCTCAGCCTGGAGAGAATAAACATTAGGGAGGGCCTCATGAGACTCCCTGACCTCCTGATAATCTCTATTAGCATTTCAAATGTAAGTGCCCAGTAGCTGTAGCTTGCAGATGGTGACAGGAAAACAAAGTCTTGATCTATTCTAATTCATGGTCCACAAAAGTCACCACCTTGAAAAGGGCTGATACCAATGCACCTGACCTAATAGAAAGGAGAAAGGAGTCAAGCTGCTTTTTCGGGTTGGTTTTGTTGTAAAGGCCCCCCCTGAGTGCATGCAAGTAGGTAGGAAACCAAACCTATCTTTTCCTTTAGTACAGCCTAACAATAAGGTAAAACGTGCCTTTAGGCAGCTACTCAGCACTCACCAGTGAAGTGCCCTCACTCTCAGAAGGAACAGCAGGGACGCAGAAATGTTACCAAACAAAATACAAGGATGGTGTTACTGACAGTTGATCCATCCCGTTTCATTGTGTCCTATACAGGTACAGGCTGGCCACTGGGCATCATTGCAGAGTGTTAACAATTCATTTGTGGGATCTGATTCTTAGCTGTCCAAAATAAAGAAGCTCCCCTCTTCCTACCACCCTAGAGTACCCCAAAGTATCATATGTTGGCTACATGAGGTCTGCCAGTAACTACCCTCTGGTCCTTCAAGTAGTGGTTTCTTTTTGCTCCCTAGGGTGAGAGCCATGCTTGGGGGAGAATGAGAGATCTTATGAGGAAGACACGGCTGAGAAACCAGAACAAGCTAGGACTGTCCTCTGCTGCTCTGAAGAGGTCCTGCCCACAGCTGTACAGGTAAAGTAGAGCTGTGGGAAATTTTCACTTAGTGTTGGGAGGAGGTGGTGCAAGATTTACCTCTGGTTGTTGCTGGCCAGGGAAAACGCCTCCTAACCTTCTCCCCATCGCATATGGTGGTCCTGGCCAATACAGCCATTTTCTTCCTTAGTGCCCAGGTGCTCTAAGATCCTAATTGGGTAATGTTGCCTGTGTAAGAATAATGGAAACACTAGGGTCACTAAAAGAAGGTGCTTACCCCCAAAAGGGCAAGGGGATGTTGACAGTTGGCCAGAGCCATTCTATAGCCTAATTATTTGTCTTTCTGCTCCCTCCTAAGCATTACAGTCAATGTTAATGCTTTCGTCTATCCAGCTTCCACTTTATACAGTGGAACAATAACCCATATTGTATCTGATGTGTGATGGGATGAGACAGTCAGGATCAGCTGGAAGGTTTCCTGTCAGAGGAAAGGGAGATGAAGTTTGCTGAGCATGTGTTCATGGGTAGGACCTGCTTGTTGCTTTAGGTGAAAAATTGGTTCAAATATGAGGTCTCACTTCTATTGAGAGATCCATGCTGGTCCCTCAGGCAAACTGGTCTACCAGGCTCAATACAGCCTGGCCACTGAGCTATACTGTGTGGTGCATGGCTATCTGAGGTGATGACAGTGACTGCCAGCTACCCCTTGCACAGATACTCCCTGTGCACTTGCCAAGTCCTCCCTGCTGGTCTGGTGAATTTGGCATATCTGTGTAGATAATCAGGCAACAGAATCAGGCAACAGGAAGAGCCTGCGTATCTTACTCACCAAAGCAGGAGCATTACATGGAGCTGTGCACCTCCCTGTTTTTTCAGCTGAGGTCTCAGTAACCTTGAGCGGAACAGCTCAAATGTGCTTAAGCCCTCCTCAGGTTTTAGTGGGGCTGATGGTAGGGAAATGGCAGTTATTTAAGCACTCAGGAATGTTCCATTGTTCCCCTTAGACATCCTATACCTACCTTACAAAATGCATAAAGGAACTGGGGGTCTTGTAATTTCAGCTGGAAATAAACCCTCTGCAGTTCATGGAGTGATTTTTCCAGCTGGGGAAAGCTTAGTTGAGGCCAAGCACACTTAACAGGCAAGCTTCCTCCTATTGTTTGGGAAACTGAAAGAAACACAAAGCAGAAAGAGATCAAACAGTTCCATCTAAAATAGATGGTGAACCAGCTGGGGAAAAAATACAAACTCTTGGAACCTTCCCTCTAAACCTGAATAGAACCACAGCTTTATTTGGGCTTCAGAAAAGCCCTGTCTCTGTAACCTCCTACTTGTCCCTTTCTCTGCAGCACTGAGGACATTGCCAGTGCTCCCTACATGAGAATTGCAGGCTAGGTCCTCAGCTGGCTACATCGATGTGCTTCCAGTGAAGGGTCAGCCCACTAGCTCCTAACAGAAATAGCTTTTGCTACATTCACACGTATACTGAACAACTACTGGAATGGAAATGCCGTACAATGAGATGCCAAATAGACAGTTTTTATCTGGGCAGCCCCAGAGATCTTGTATGCTGATTTTTCCAGACTGCTTTCTGTAACTGATGAATGGCCTTCTCTTTTCTTTCACTATTTTCTTCTTCCATATATCTACATAAAACCCTTGCCTCTACTCATGCCCCTTATCTTCCATTTCCTCTTCTGCTTCCTAGCTCTTATTCCCCAGCCCTACCTGATTTGCTCTTGGTCTTTTAACCCCACACCCTGCAATAGCAATGCACCGACTCTGGGCTTTTAACTGGGGCCTGGAAAAGCTGGTCACCTTGTTCCTATGGCATATTGAATAAATAGTTGTCCTCAGGATCCCTTGAAAGAAAAAGTTAGGCTTAGTGGATCAATGACAGCCCTGCAAATGCTGCTGGACAGAAGGCCAGGCCCTTCCTACAGGAGTACCAGCATGGTAAAGCAAGAAATTCTTGCTTGTCTGCAGCTCTTGGCAAACCAAACGTTGAAGCCTGATACTCTCAGCTTTAAAAGCCACTGTCTTTGTTATAATTTATGAAACATGTTTACTGGCTCCTGCTCCTGTTTGTACATGTAAGCATATGGAATTGGCTGGCTTTTGCTTACCCGGGCTTCCTTGGGCTCAGAGACATCTCCCAAGGTCTTGAACTGGAACAGGTTGGAGCCTAGTGCCCTGTATTATTATACAGCTCTGAAGGATGCAGAGATTTGTTGCTCTTGACACCCAATCCCACTTGAGTCATTTGGGCAATTGGAGAGTGTCTTTTTTTTTTTGTTTTTGTAACTAGGTCAAAGCAAATCCTCTTTCATGCTCCCACTCTGGTATGATGAATGATCTGCTCCATGGCAGCTGTTTTGTTTTTCTTTTCTGTCTTTTTTTTAACATCCACAAAAGCATTCTCATAGTAAAGAGAGAACTTGGTTCTTCCAGCAGGAGACAGGGGGACCTGCCAAGGTAAACATACTGGCACAAGACTCAGTGGTTTGTCATACATTGTTCTAAACAGCTTCAGGTTTTCACTTAATTTTCTTTTTCCTGCTAGTATGCTTACTCCTGCAAACAATGTCTGTTTTGTGCAAAGGACCAGAACAGGCTGGTGAATAACTTGATCATCATGTTATGAACTTAGGCAGCACATGGACCTGGATCTGACCTATGGCAGGAAAAGTAGATTTCTTCCCCAAATCATTGCAGAATCATCCCTTCACAGAGAACAAGGAACTTAATTCCAGCTCAAATGACTCCCAAGACAAGAACATTTTGCCTTTCCACCCTGGCTAGTTTTAGTGATAGAAAACTGTTCTCAAATGAGAGTGGAGCATCATACAGTCAAATACTTGCCCTTGTTAAACAATTACAGTCTGATGCTGCTTTGAACAGTAAGGAGAGGGTCTAGCCCAGCCTGTGAAAGCTGGACTGCTAATTCTGCAGGAGCCCCAATCAATTTAGTGCCTGTACATTGCCACACTATGTGACATTATAAAATGTCTGAAGTTGTCTCTGACTAGAACAGTGTTACAAACAATCCCCAAAAATCCAGAGTTAAGGAAGAGCACATTAGTACCTTCATATCATTTTTCCTTACTTTCCCTAACTCCCTTTGGGGATAAACAGATGAGACATACAGTCTTCTGCTATCTTACTGTGACTGCTGCTGGGAAGCAGACTGGCCCAGAAGTTGTTCCAGCACAGGCAGAGAGACAGAGGCAGCCATCTCAATGAAAGTGGTTATGCTCAGGAGCTTTTCTGATGTTATCCTCAGCCACTTTCCAGGGCAAGATCTAATTTGGGAAGCTTTAGGCAATCCCAGCTTGGCATTCCTGTGCAGACACACCCACCTGTGTGTCTATGGGAGCTGCAGCTTTAATGCAGCTGTGTGGGAATGAGCTAACCTCAAATTACATACCTTTCATGGTAAGGATGCTAGTTTCAGTTTGACAGCCACCAGAAGCTTGATGCTGTATGATGACTACTTTGTGGTTAGGGTGCAGTAAATTAGGAAAGACAGTGCAGTTTCGACATTGCAAAAACCCACCTTCAGTATTGTATAGCAAAAGGCTGAAAAGGGCCCTAGAGCCTCAGACCCAGGTCTGAATGCTGCTCTTCACATGGGAAATTACTACCAAGTGAGATCTCTCTGCTCATGGTTGAGAAGCAGCCAAAGAGTAAAGAATAACATCAAGGCAGAAGTTTGACCATTCCATTGCAAAAGAATTAAGAGCTGAACAAAAGAAAAAAAATCATACAACATGTAGGTTAACACACACACCCCCCACCCCCAATTAGTACCTGGCAAAATAAAGAGTCTGTAGGGCACCAGTCAGGATTTGAGTTGAAAAAATTTTCAAATTAAAGAGTTGAAGTAAATAGCTATGATTATTTGAAATAAATAGCTACTAGCTACTTATTTTTCTGTAAATAGCTTTGAAATATTGCATTAAAAATAATCCAAAACTACAGCTTTTCTTTCTTAAACAGCAACTATTTCTAAAAAGCGTTCTAAAAGGTTTGCTTTCACAAGTCCTGGAGGCCTGAGCTAACTAAGCCATTACAACAAAACAGGTTGCATTACACTTATTTAAATCATATGTAATAAACAACAAACCAAAAATTAATCTGGAATCAGTCCACAGCAGCTAACTTAAATTTTGTTCTTCCAAATGTTTAATTTCCTACTTAATGCTTCAGGCCAGAATTTTTAACTTCCCTGTAACATTCACCCACCAGTCTCTCCCTCTCACTTCTAGCTAGGCAGAAAATAGTGGTTGTTCTCAACAAAATAACGTTTGTGTCCATCCATTACATTGTGACTCCATACCAAGTGCTGCATTTTGTAGCTCTCTTTTTTTAAAGGCTGCCACAAATATCTGGACAGCATTTGTTTTGGAATTTCAAACTGGAGAGGGGGAAGCTGCTTTGGGTGCCGCTTGAATGTTGGGTACCTATGCACGGCATATTAATGCTAAAAACATGGCCATGTGTTCTGACTGCTGTCAACTTTAATTGTATTTTTCCATTTGTTAAGGCCAGATATTATGTCTTCAGAGCTGAGGAAAACTGAGAGGAACTCCATGATCATTCTGGGGCAAAATACAAAGAATGAAAACATATGGCCTTTCTGATAACCTGAATTAAATGGAACAAGGTAAAATAAGTAAAGCAGCATGTGTTTCTTTGCGGGTTGGGTTTTTTTTTTGCCTCTTCTCAGCACGGAAATGAGACAGTCCTGTTCCTTCATCTCGACACTCTTCAACATGCAAAGACAGGAACAGGTCAAATTTTTGAAGTTTAAATTATACTGATTTATGCCAACTGAGGACTAGCACATATACCTTCATATTAATAGTCCTCCGCTTTTTTTTTTTTTTTAAACCCACAATTTAAAGGCATCTGTAGTCATACAGGATACATCATGCAGCCTTTTAACAAAAAGTACAGCAGTACAGCAGCAAATTCATTTATCTGCAGTCAGTCAAAAGACTCCCAAATAATAAGCCAACCCAAGTCTTGGGGAAAGAGACAATCTGCCCATATAAAAGAGAATCAGGCTCAGCCTCATCTTCCACCTTCCCAACTCAGCTAATGGGTTAAATGCAGAGAAACCCTTTCTAATGTCTCACATGCATTCTGTATTTCTGTTTCAGGAACACCAGTGGACACAAACCAAGAACCCTGAGGTTACTTCCTTACTTTGTGCAACCTGCATCCTACAGTTGTAAACAGAGAAACTCCCATTTAAGTGTTGGAAGGGAAAGAGGGCAGGGGAAGGCTGAGAAGGGTTTGTGGACAGAAGCATGTGCAGCTATGTATGGCTTTGCTCCTGAATCTAAAGTATACTGACAAAAGTCAAGCCACAGATGAAAATTGCTGTTAGCATTTTGACAAGTCAGATTTGGAAATTCTTCCTCCTCTCTGGGTTAGGAACCGAATTACCTGAAACACTGAGGTTTTTAAATTATTATTGCTTTCTGGGGACCTTCTCCAGCTGAAATAAACTTAAGCTTTATGGGACACAGCAGCATCTAGAAGAGTGCCAGGGACTCCTTGCCTGGTGCAGAAGCAGCTGTTGGAAGGACAGCCTCCCTCCCACTGGGTTGGTGGAGTTGCAGTTTGTCCCCAACACAGCTCCTCCCTTCAGAGCAGCATCTGACCAGCTCTGCCATTTTACTGGAATCCAACAGCAAAACCAAGTCTGTAAAGCCAAGACTTCCTATGAGGCCATTCCCAAATCCACCACTAGCTTCTAATCCTGTGGACCTGCTCCTTCTGCAGAGGCACCTTGACTCCTACCCTACCCAGAAGTTGACATCATGCAGAGAGACTGCAGAGACCAGAGTGAGGGGCACTGTAGGAATCAGCCTTTCAAGAGACTGGAGGGTGCATCCAAGGCAACACCTCATCTTTGCCAGGCAGCCCAGCTCTTGTGCTATCAATCTTTTGCAGGGGAAACCTGGCTTGAATTCCTACTTAAGTTTCAGGTCAAGTCCTCTGGCTGTGCAGGTGGATGCCTGAGGCTGCATGGGTGGGTTAGTCATGCTGCTGTATGGCTCAGCCTGTGCTCTCTGCTGGGAAAAGGCAAGAGGGAGAAGAGAGCTGAAAGGAAGAGTTATTCAAATACATACATCCTTCTAAAGCTACTGCTCTTTTAGGCCATATTAACAACTGTGTAACACTACGGTCATGTTTGGTGACTGCCTTGTTGTCATCTGCCCACTGATTCCAGACTCAGGCAGCACATGCTTCTGAAGGTCCCATGGTTGCAGTGGGTCTCTGCATACCAGCTCTTACTGGTACTAGCACAACAGATAATGCACATGGAGTAAAGATTTAACCCTGCCTCTTGTTAAAAGATTATTCTACCCCCTAAATTACAACATAATTGCAAATGAAGCAACTGCTATTTAAAAATCCTTCCCCAACCCAAACTTGCCAGGGAACCAAGATTTGAGAAGCTTGCAGAAATAGATCAACTTCAACAGGCTTAGCCTTTCAGTAACAGATGTGCCTCCTTGCTCACACAGACCAGCTAGAACCCTTGGAGTCCTCAAAACCAGAGCAGGATCTCTTCTGAGATTCAAAGCTCCCCAGCCACTCTCTCCCAGGGCAGCTGTAGGTTGCAGGGGTGAGTGAAAACAGCAGCCCAGACCTGGTTCTCTAAGTATTCAGAGGGGTTGTTACTGTTGTTACTTAGCATCTCAAAAAAAACCCTAACAATCCAATTTAAAAAAAAAATAAAATCATGCTCACTCAATATTAGCACCCTAAAGCAGGTGCTGTATTTTATGTTTCAGTTGTAGCTGCTGCTGTGGGACTTGGTTATTCACCATATATCTTGCTAGCTTCATCCAAAGCTAGAAAGATTTATAACTTGATTATTCTGTGAATAGTCTGTATATCTCCAAAAATACAGGGGACTAAAATCCTACATTAACTTACACCCTCCGTTATCCCTCCAGCTTTACAGAGACTGAAAGGAATGTGAATCAGTGCAAACTGAATTTAAAGTGTTTTAAGACATTGCATCATGAAGTGGTATTCCCTACCACCACCTCCATTCACATTATAGGTTTGTTGTTTTTGTTTATTTTTTTTAACTAAAATGAACTAGCACTCTTTTGTATTACAGCATTATATGAAATATATTCAAGTATTTTCAGAAAGAAATATATTTATAACATGTAATATACTGTATAGTTGTCCACTCCAGGATGCATTGTAATACAGGCATAAGAAATTTAATTAAAGCATCACTATTATGATAATTGCTTTCAGATATTGTATTAATGAACACCTGGGTTGTAGTATAGCATCTGCCATACATTTTAAGGTTTCAAGTGAGCACAGCTGGTCAAGAAAGGAATTATTAGCTTCCAGCTTTTAAAGAATTTCTTTAGATCTGACACAGAAAGCAAGTTTGTTCTTTTGAGGCTGGTGCTGTTCTCAAAAATTGATAGAGAAGGAGAGCTTTTGGATATGATCAGATATGGCCGAGCATGGATGTTCATTCAGAGCAGCCCTAGATTAAGTGCTGTTGCTGGGCTTTGCTTCCAAAGCTAGAGTGGGTAGACATGGCAGGGCAGCACACACCCTTCCAGAGGAAAGGGTGAAACCACTGGGGACAAAGTATGCTGATGCTCAGCATTGGGGTTTCTTTCTGAAAATTTGGGTTCATTATCAGCACTGCACAACAGCCTCAACAGACAGGTGCTGGCTGGCCTCAGGGCTGCTTTTCCTTAGCTTCTTCATTCACTGCCCATGGCACACTACTGGACAAAGCAGCTTTCCTCCACCTGCAGGAGTCTAAGCCAACATCTACAGCAACACAAAACATCTTTAGTTCAGCTGTTTATACAGCTGTATAGGAGTGATGGAGTATGGAGTGAAGCAAAGACAAAAAAATCCACATGCAGTTATTCAAAAGAAAGTAAAGGAGAAAAGACAATGACACCCAACTAAAGAAAGTACAGGCCTAAATAAAAAAAAGCTAAAAATCTACCCGTGAAGGTAGAAGGAAAAGTACACTTCTGCAGGAGATAAAATTGCAGAACAAAGCAGTAATAAAAGCCAATAACGCCACAGTGAAGAAAAACAGGCTAGGAAGAAGGGGACAATGCACCAGAGGAAACCTCTGTGTTGGCTAGCTTTCACCCTGTGCCAGCTCTTCACACAGAAAACTCACATGCCACTGCTGCTTGTGCTCTTTCCCTCCTGCTAGTGACCAAATTGGCAAGACTTAAGCACAGAAGACTTCCTATAGAATGGATAAAGGAATTAAGTTCACTTCTATGCTCACCCACCTCCACTTAACACTGCATGCACCCTGTGCTAAGCAGCAGGTCATTACAGCAAGATGCAGCTCTGCACCAAAAGGGATGGTCTCTGCAGGGGAACCTACCTGAGCCCCAGAGACTGCAGGCCCACAGCTCCCTGCCACTTTGGGACAGTTCAGCAACCCAATGGAGGGCAGCAGGGAGCAGCTGGGCAGGGACTCTCCTCTCTGAGTCCCTTCAGCCTCCACACGGGTGTGACAGCTCTCTAAGCAAATGTTTTTACCTGCCTTACTGAGCCATGGGAAGACTCCAACAGCAGCCAGGAAGGTGTTAGATCTTGGCTAGCACACACAATTAAAAGCAGTGCCAGAGGACCCTGCCTGGTGTACTGGTAAGGTGTAGTCTATACTTCTCTAATTGACCAGTTAATTAACATTACAGACAGCTGCTGAAGACTTGTCATAGGGCACATTATGTGTTTACACTGCTTTCCCAGACAGAGCTCCGCCTGTACCAAGGCCATTTAGTTACCAGAGGTACTCCCTAGAGGAGACTGTGACCTATCTCCAGCTAATGATTTCTCCAGCCCGTGATCAACTTCATCCTCCCACCATACAACTTGGAGGAGTTTTATCTTCTGATTAGATTTTAAAAGCAGTCAAGACTAAAAGCACTGGTTATCCTAGAAGTAACAGGGAAGAGCAGTTCTGCTAAAAAAATTAAAAACACTGTAAGACGATTCCTGAAATTTCTTGTTGGAGTAAGAAATTAAAAATCAGTTCCCAGCACCTGTTAATACCTTCCAATCACACAGTGTTGGCAGAAGCCAGTTAAATAGAACAATATCTGTTACCTCAAGTGAGATACTGTTCAGTTCTTTGCTTCCACGTATATAAGGGGAAGAGCTGCTCTTCCCCTTTAAAGACTCCTAAGCAGTATGGCTAAGACTAGAAATTCTCCCTGTTAGAAGACAGGGTAGTAATCCAGCCTATGTGGGGTGGGGGGAGTAAAAAGTTTTTTCTTCCCCTCAAATGTACTTGCTCAAGGACTACGCCATCAGCTATAAGGGGAGCTCTGTGAGTGCAAACACCAGAGCTCCCCCAGCCTGGGCAGGAAGAGGGGGTGGGGGTGGAGCCCCTTTTCCCATCCATCATTGGGAGGAGTTTGCTGAACTGTTTTTGACTACCACCTCAGGAAGCTGAGAATGATCCTGTCCAGCTGCTGTGACTGACCATGCCACACTGAACTGCTGATGCTCAGAACAGCAAGTTTTAGTTCTCATCTCAAAAAAGCACATCTGTGGCACTTATGCCTACAGTGATGTCAAATTGTCTTTAATCAGAGTTCTGAAGACTTACTACTCTGACATGAAGGTTTAATTTTTAAATCATTTGAATTTTTTCCTGAAGTTCAAAATTCAAACCACCTAGGCCCTTTGATTTTTTTCAGTTGGAATGAAGTTTCCCTGTTCTCATCCTCCAGAGCAAGAGAGGTGGATTCACATACAGCATCATTAGGAAGGCCCATTTGTGTGGTGTTTTACCATCCTTACCTCTGAGTCCTGCCACATGAGCACAGCCCTGACTTACCTAGTGAGCTCAGGGGCAAGTGGGCAATTCCCAGCTCTGCATCCCCAAAGGAGTAGCTGCTGCAGGATTTGTTTTTAATTGGTTTTGATGCACTTCTACACAGCGTTTGTGAGGAGACAATATAAGGTCACCTTCAAAAGTACTTAGCCACTCACAGAAATGCAGACACCACTCAGTATCACTCCTGTTTGTCTGCACCTTCCCAGCAGCCCAGGCCATGACAAGGGTCCCTCTTGACAGGAGCAGACAGTTAACACTAATCCCAGAGCAGAGTAATAGCCAGAAAATGAGATGGATTCAGAGAAACAGCATTTGGAAGGCTCTCAGCCATCAGGATAATTACTGTCTTGCAAAGGGTTACAGAAAGGATCTCTAGGACACACTCCGGTTCAACCATCTGCTCTGAGCTAGGGAGAAGAAGTCCCACAGACCAATCAAGTTTGACAGCTGCTTTATTACAATACATTGATTTCATGTGTTACAGGCACCTTCCTTCTCCACAGCACAGCAGCCACAAGCACCATGCACAGAACTGCCCCAGTTGCTACATCAGCAAACCCCAGAGCCCAGGGGGCTGCAGCATTCACAGCTGCTCCTGTTGGGGTGTGAGGCTCCAGTTAACACTCCCTCAGTGAGGCACAGGGACCAGCCTCCTTTCCCAGCCTGGATACGCTGGTCTGGCACACTTACCGAGGCCACCCTTGGACATGTTCCATCTTAGCTCATCCTGGAGAAAAATCACAGGGCCTTTGCTGGAGACATGGGAGGCACTGTCCCGAAGAGGATGTTCATCACTCCTTTTAACCCCTACAGAGCAATATGAAGGTTTTAGGTGAGAAGATACATAGTGCTGAAGGTCAAATTTTGTCCAGCTCAGCTTCAACACATAGAAAGCTCTGAATGCCAAGCCTTCCACATGAGCCAAGACAGAATTAAGAGCCTATGAGAACCTCAGCATTTTTGACATAATGGCAAAGGACCTTCCTCAGTGGAAACGAGCAGGAAATAGGCTGTCAAGCTGTCCATGGCTCGAGGGACCTAGTCTGTAGTCTACATGTCCTCCTACTTCCCAGTTTGGAGGCTAGACCCTCGTTGCCCCTTTGGATGGGGAAGCAGGACGGCTAGGACACTTACTGGCTCTAACAGGACAAGTGATGGTGCAGGACTCCTGCACAGACTGGTGGCACACTGAGGCACTGCAGTGCAGGTACACCTAGAAAGAATGGGACATAGCCTGGAATCACACAGGCAGTATCTGTAGACAGATGATATCCTGGTGTGGTGCACTGATCCTGGTCAGCAGCTAAGCATCCACACAGCCACTTCTTCAGTCCCTCCACCCTCCCTCAGCAGGGTGGGGAGAGAACAGCAAGAGCAAAGGCAAGAAAACCCATGGCTAGAGAGATAAAGACTGATTAATAAGTGAAGGGGGGCAGAAAGAGGGAAGAACAAATTGCTTACCCCCTCCCACAAACAGACTGATGCCCAGCCAGTCTGACAAAATCCTCCAGTGTTTATTGATGAGCATGACATTATACAGCATAGAACATCCCTTTGGCCAATTTGGGTTAGCTATCCCAGCTGTGCCCCCTCTGAGCTTCTAGCCTACTCCATGCCTACACGCTTGAGGGTGAGAAACAGCAGCGAGAAGAAAAAGCCTTGACACTGTGCAATCACTGTTCAGCAAAAGCCTGGGAGAGAGACAGAGATTTCTTTGGCTTGCTTCGCATACAGGCTGTAGCCTTGGAGCCCTCTGCTGCCTGTTGCAGGTAGTTTTGATATCTTTACCATACACCTTCAAACATGGTCAGATCTGGCAGTACAGCACTTCTCCCCAACACCTGGGACACAGCTGTCTTAAGCACCACTAAGCACTGCACTATACTGCTAGGTACAACTGGGACCAGTTTTGAGTATTAATTGATCCCAGGAACACCGAGTAAACCATACAAGGCATGGTGAACTTTTTCTGACTTAATTGCTCAGAAGCTCATGAGATTGAGCTCCAGATGCTTCCCCAGTACCAAAAGCCATTTCCAAGTAATTTTGGCCAAGAAATTTAGTTTAGAGAATATTGATTAGCATGGTTAGAGCACACGCCACAAGCTAGTTTAACAGAACAGCTTAGGCAGCAAGCTAGCCCTTGCTTAAGTTAAACCTACCCTTAGTAGTCTCATTTTCTCTCACACCCCTCCAGTGATGCAGCTTAACTTTACCACATTCATCTCGGGGAATAGTTTTTTGCATCAACCTCTCCCCTCCTGTTTCAGGAGGGGATTTCCATAGTCTTTGCCCACCTCTTCCAAGAAGGCCAAGAGTCTCATAGTTATGAAGTAGTTATTGCTCACACATGTTACTCATCCTCAGTAGGAAGCTAGGCAACCAGGACAGGAACTTACCAGCCCAGAGAGCATTTCTTGGGAAGCGGAGTCTACAAAGGTGAACATGTAGAGGGTGAAACACTGGTAAGGAGAGGGAAACAGTAGTCCTTAGGCAAGACTCAGAGGCACCAGCTGTGTCTGATAGTTGTCCCCTGCATAACGGCACCTGAGAAGGAGAGGCCAGAAGTAAAAAAGTGCAAGTCATTCCTCTGACCCAAAGCTATTTATAGGTCACTTACCCATCCACCAAAACAGGCCACTGCACCCAGTAGTGGTGCAGGACCAAAACCAGCTCTGGATCTGTTCTCTGAAGGATCTTGACTTCTGCATAAACAGGGTCTCTCAGAGTCTTTACAACAGGATTGTCACTGTCCGTATAGTAGGAAGTATAGCTTCCATCTGGGACAAAAGAAACCCAAGAGCTATTTTAGAGCATGAACAAAGAGGCAACCCAAGAGCATCCTTTATAGCCACATCGCTAAGTTCCCACCATGGAAGGGAGAAACAGCACTGGGTTCACCCATCAATACTCCCTTATTACTCAAGAGACCAGAGTCCTGCACCAAGAGGCTTAAGCAAGTCCCGCAAACCTCTCATACCTGAGGCAACACGCAGCTCCAAGAAGAGAGAACCTGGACTGGACACATCAGGGAGCAGTGGCAATGTGAAGACCTGACACTCAAGGGAATAAAGCTCCCAGTGACAGAGTAACTACAGCAGACAAGCAACCTGGTGGGATAGGAAAAACCCAAATCAGTCTGCTAAGATAGATTACTCTGATATCTCCTTTCTCCAATGTCCTGGGTCGCAGTGTATTCTATTACCATCCTCATGAGCTGTGGAAATCAGGTGGGGCAGTGTTTCCTTGGTTCCCCCCCCCCCCCCCC
>NW_020799105.1:4337313-4569940 GCF_003259725.1 Athene cunicularia
CCCCCCCCCCCCCCCCAGACTATCTTTCTGTTAATGGCCCATCAATGCCATGCAGCATGACTCATTATCCCATTGTGAGATGCTCCACCCAGAGGGAGAAAACCAGCATTCCATCCTGGATATAACCTGAGATTCTGAATACCAGAGGCCTCTCTTTTCCACTGGATTTCCAGAGGACAGGAGCTGCTTAGCCACCACTGGACTTTTCTGAGGAAGAGCAGATCTTTTTTTTTTCCTCTACGGGATCACTGCTTCGGGGGGACTGCAGCCACCATTCTACCAAACTGCTACCACCACCCTGATTAACAGGGTGTCAGGTTGTATCCTGACTCTGTTAGTTTAACCCAGTGTTATCTACCTTTATATTTTTTTTTTCTTATTAAATTGTTATTCTGACTTGATGTCTCCCACTAGTTTGTTTTCAAACTAGCACATCCAAGATGGCAAAATAGCATCTGCTTTAACTAGTCATATCCCCAATCTTTCCTCCAATACTTCCTTTGAACAAATACTTGAAATTCCCTTCAGGGGTCAGATTTGAGTCTGCAGAGTATTGAAGATCAGCACCAGCTTTCTTACCACTAATAAGAGACATACCAGTCTTTAGCCTACTCCAGTGCCCTGTTGTGAATTCAGAGCTTGTGACAAGCAGGAATTTCTATAGCAACATTGAACATAGCAACAGCTAGCAACTCCAGCCCAAGGGAAAGTTCTGAACCTGAAAGTTCTATCCCTAGTGACAGAGCCAAGGCTCCCAGTCTTCACATCCCTGGATGCCACCAAGTCATTCTCATATATGACCTGGTCTCCAGTCACCTGGAATGACAGGCCAGACACAGTCACTTCAGTAACATCAAGCTGGATTGATGCCAGGCTAGAGAACAGCATTTGGCCTCTGGAAGTCTGTGGTGTGCTCATTAAGTAGCCAAAGCCACATCAAGGTTGTTCCAGGCCTACAAGCTCTTTCTATTCCAGCCTAGTGACAGCTGCAGTTCTTACCTAGAAAGTTGTGCCACGGGCAGAGAGTGAGAACCAGTACACAACAAAGGCATTGTTTTTTACAACAGGAACACAGCTAGTACTGTGTCCACTGGCCAGTTGCACAGAGTCCAGGATAACAGCTGGCAAGGTCACATCCCAAGAGACAGCAACGGAAAACTGGCCATCTGGTGTGCAGTGAGCTGTCACTGGAAGAAAAGATATAATCAGTCGAGCTAAGGGAGAAAAGGGATGGAAAGGAGGCTCAAACATCACAGCAAAGACAAGGTCAGCAAGTCCTGCAAGTTCTTCCACCTGTAATCCCCAAAACAAGTGCTAAGCCCATCAAGACAAGTGCAACCAGCTCTAATAGCAACACTGATTCTGGCCATAAACGCAGATCTATTGCAATATACATGAAATGGCTGGACACTTCAGTGGGACAGAATATTCTTAACAACCAAAATCATAGCTGTAAGCCACCTACAGGACCAGTACACATCAATCCTGCTCGGCCAGAGAAGTGATAAATCCCTGTTTACAGCTCCTCCAGGAGCAGGGGAGGCTAGTTAGTTGCTCACATTTACCTGTGCTACCAAAGTAACAAGGCTTCACCCTGTCCCTAGGATCGTAGCAGCAGCCTTGCACTTCACAGTCTCCCTGGCTGATAGGCAAGGAGGGACATGGCAGCTGGTCTTGGCTGAGGACAGCAGAACAGACACTACTGCTTGGAGCATCCAGGGCTGGAAGAAACAGTGGGAGTTTGCAGCTGAAGCACGAGAGTAGGGGAACAAAACCACAGAGGACACTCATGGAAGGTGCCCTGGTAACTCTGGATATAAATCAAGAGAAGTTAGTCTCAGGTGAGGGTCAAACACACGGCCTGCAGCTGGCATGGAAGCCTGCTCAGAAGGGATGTGCATCTCCCCAGAAGAGACTCCCCCTGAAGCCTGGACCACATGTGACCTGTCAAGATAAAATGCTCTACATCAACACTGGTAGTTGGGAAAAATCATTGTACCTAGTCTCTGTCTCAATCCCCAAACGCGCAGGGACTCACACAGTCAGAATATGGCTAGTAGACACAAGAAACATTCACCTACTGACCATGTAAAAGACGCACAAGTCCCCAGCAAGTTGGTGGCTCCAGTGTTCCAACCCTTCTCCAGGGAATCTTCTGCACAGCAGTAAGTCCCCTCTCCCAGGCTGACTCAGAACAGTCATCCAAAAGGAAAGGCAATCATCACCACAAGGTACAAGCAGGTTTCCCAAGAAGCTGTCAGAATCTTACCAGGGAGGTCCACAGGGCACCTGAGCCGCTTCTCTTCATGAAGAATCTTTTGTCCAGCAGCATCTGATCCTTCAGTCCCAACCTACACGAGGTAATTGCCATCCTGGGGGAGAGCCACACCAGTCAGGGCAGCCAGAGCAGCAGTAGCCACAGTCCCAGTAGAACCCCTAAGGTCACTCACCCATTCAAAGACATAACAGCTAGTATAGGAGACCAATACTTTTCTAGAACCATCTGGAGTCTCAGATACCCAGAGCCCACAGTCAGAGTCATTCTGCAGAGCATATGCCTTCCCTTCAGTATCTAGGGAAAGAAGAAACAGCAGCAGGGGCTTCAGCATTCCACATTGAAGATGGGGTCCACTACAATCCTACTTTTCTATAAGAAACAAAGCCCTAGACAGTATTAGAGTCTGGGCCAGCAGGGGCATGTGAGGGAACCCAGTAGCCAAGACTGTCTAGATCCAGGCACAGCACTCCACCAAAACTCTTGGCTGCTGGGTCATACAAACAGCCCCCTAGTTACACAAGATGCACTGAAATTGTTAAGCAACACTTCACAAAAAAATCTGCCCTTTCCTCATTCCAGGCACACCTCTGCACTGTGCAAAGATACAGCAATAGAAAAGCCTCTTGACACCACCCTCACTTATCTCAAGTAGTCAGCGCAAAGGAAGAACTCCCTTCCCAGCCTAGAAGTAAGGTGAGCTGGAGGCTTTCTTGGCCACAAGCCAGAAGGGTGGGATGGTAAAAAACTACCCTGAGCCCCCACAACGAAAACAGGGGGATTAAGAAACCCCCAGAAGAACATAGCTCCAAATACAGTCCTAGACTGCCCTGTGGCATCCATCCTGCTCTCTTGCTAAGGACCATGAAGCAACTACCCTTAGCCTAGCCCTTCTAAATTGTGGAGCCAACTGGGATCAGAAATTCCTGAAGCACCCAGGTGGACCCAGACCAGAAATTTAATGCCTTACATTGCCCTCGCCTGGCTCTGAACTCATCACAATCTGTTTACACCCTTTGAAGAAAACCACAGGGCAGGAGTTAAGCTTATGTCAAGAGATAAGTCTGTATTGATATCACTAATCTGAGAGGAGCTCATCTGTGCAATTTGCTGTAGAGCCTCAGGAGGGTCTTCAAACCCTTTTTTCTCACCCTCAGTATTTTCCACTGCTGGCTCATCCAGGAGATCAGCCTGCTTTTCCCCATGTACCCTACTGCTGCTCTAATTGCTTATTACATGGCATGAGTGCAAGAAGCTGAGTGACAGTGCTCTTTGGCTCTTTTAAAGGTGCCACTGTTTCAAATGCTAGACATAGAGTGCTGACATATAAGCACAGAAATAGCCCTCCACATGAAATCTGTGGGAACCTATGGAGCTTGGGAGGCTTTGCACACCTAAAAGGAGATGATTGCCCTTAAGCAGTCCTGACTCTGGACTACAGTCCTCCTTGCAGTGTGGTTGTGTGGGGATAGCTGTAGGACTGTTCCAGGTCTGGCTGCCAGGTGGCAGGACCATATGCTCTGTGGGACACCCACCCCCAAAAGCTGACAGGTGGGCCCCTAAGATGAGCCTGAAACACAGGTAAGGGGAACCTCTGTGATCCCAGAGAAAGCTCTGCCTGCCAGTACCGATTGCCTGCCTGTAACTGCAATGTGTCTCATGTAGAACCTTCTCCCTGGCCACACATCGGGCTACAGCACCCACACTGAGTAAAAGCCTTATTGTCCATGTTTCCATACAGACATTTCTGCATTCATGCAATGGAGGTGTGAATGTCTTTACACTACTGCAGAGGCGATGCACACATAGTTTGTGCATGCCTTTTGTGCCCTAATTTTTGCAGTGGGAGCACTGGCAGTCTGTGCCATCATGTTCTTCTGTAAGCTGCTTATTTCTCTGGGACTAGACCATCACACACAGTCCAGCAGTGTGTGGGTTAAACGAGTATGTTTTCTAATCTTGACCCTTAATGATGCACTTCCATTGGTGGTCACCCACACTTCTGCTTTCAGCAGACCCTCCAGCTCCCTGATACCTGCACAGCACCATGCATCAGGCGCATGCTTGCCCCTCCATCCAGCCCTCATCAACAAGCATGGGTAGTAGCTGAGTCCAAGGGAGGTGTTCCCTCTGCTCTTTCACTTCAGCCCACAGCCCGTCTTTACAGCTGTACAGGATACCATGATCCCAGCCAGCCAGCTGGGTGAAGAATGTCACTGCCTATCCTGCACACTGCTTATTTAATACACCAACCAGGAGGGCTGTTCCACAAAGTACAAGGCCTTTTCAGCTGTTCTGCACAGCAGGGACTGAAGGAAATGGATCTTGACAGGCTGCCTGTGTGGCTGCTGTTTGAGCAGTGCTCATGAACCGAATGTGTTTGTCCCAGTGCCTGCCTGGTCACTGGGCAGCCACAGTGGATCAGC
Source organism: Athene cunicularia (assembly GCF_003259725.1). Taxonomy (NCBI): domain Eukaryota; kingdom Metazoa; phylum Chordata; class Aves; order Strigiformes; family Strigidae; genus Athene; species Athene cunicularia. The sequence goes on from NW_020799105.1 coordinate 4,342,015, forward strand.
ACCTGGGGAAAACATTTGGACTTTGGCAGGAAGGGAAGCTTTATCTCCGTAGAAGCTGGGGGACAGCTTGCCCAAATCTAACAGCCACTGTGTGACTGCTGAATTCTTCATTTGACTGTATTATATTACCTGCTGATAACTGGGTAAACAATAAAAAAATAAATAAAGTACTTTGGAGCTATAGAGAGAGAGTTTTCATTACACTTTGACCCACCAATACTTTGTTTATGCTGACAAGAAAAATGTCTACACGTACTTGAAGAAAAACTATGTGAAACAACAGTGGGTGTGCTGTAGATCCACCAAGCAATACCCATGCTGAGAATGGTTTCAGGTAAGCAGCTTTTTCTAATTTCTACACACACACTTGACAGCCATGTTCGATGATGTGGACATGGGAAGCAAGAAATGAGCCTGAAATTCATGTAAATGAAATTCTTTGATTAGAAGAAGTTGCTATAGGCAGTAGAAAGCAGCCTGGCTGAGAGGAAACAGGCAGGTCTTTTCCTCGCAAATCTCTTCCTCCTTCAGTAGTTCTCATGCATTACAACAACATGGCTGTAAGCACCAACTTAGCTAGCACTCAAGACCACCAAAAACAGGAGATGCAGAGGATGAAAGTAGGTGAGGCAAATGTCTCTGTAGGCCACTAGCCTGAAGCTGGTCATGACCCCAGCAAGCTAAAATCTTCATGGTATGTCCATCAGGAAAATCCTCTCATGCTAACAATTTTGAGCCTGGGAGATTGGGGAAGGCATAGCTGCAGTGTAGGAGTTGCCCTGGCTGTAGAAAGCTCTCCAGAGACCTGTGGGAAGAAAATGAGGTATTAAACATCACCACCAAGAAGTGCTGTGAGGAGGAGTACAAAATGCTGTGCGCATTGTAGGATTTCCTCCGGGGAGATCACTGTGTGTCTGGCCTGTACCATGAACCATACATGGTACAAAATGGCAGTGCATGGAGGAGAGACTCAGTCAAAACATGTCTCCACAGAAGCTGAACAGCATTTGCAGAGAGCCAGGATATCCACGCCAGGCACCCCTGGGATGAGGGCTGCTGACTGCACAGTGGGCAGGAGTGGCACTTCACAGTGCCACTTTCTGAACTAAGGTCCAAAATGAGAAGGTGCAGGCAGCAAGCTTGCAGGAGATTCTACACAATAATGACAGATTTTTCTTCAACCTTGTGCTTTATTTTAGAAAAAAGGAGGGAAAGCTAAAACACTGGTAGCCTTTTCTTTGAATATCCCTAATGCATGCCTCTGATGAACTTACAGCCAAAGATCCTGGGGAAGATGGAGAGGAGGGGATTTCGGACTGGCCTTCCTAGACTTTCACGTGGATGAAGAGGACAGACCAGCCTGCCAATGCTTAATGTCTGCTAACAGAAATGAGTATTCAGAAAACCCTTAGACACTACTGTGACATGAATAGGCCCATAGTTTCCCACAGTGAAAAGTCTGAGTGGGTCTTATGGATTTTCTTCCCTTGTAAATCCCCAGTGTGTCTGCCAGGGTGGTGAGAATATTTGGAATATAGTTATTTTATCCTTATAAAAATGAGAAATCTTGAAAATATTCCTAGTTCCAGGGCTTTTGTCTAACATATGTCACAAACTGTGAGGTACAGCTGAGAACTGAGCCCTTGTTCCCGGGAACAAGGAAACTTTACAGGGAAGGTGGTAAGGTCATGAATGCTGGCAGCAGAGACCTCATGTTGCAGCACAAACTCCCATGAACTCCACTTTCACCGGGTGGTAGTCCCTAGAGCTACATGAACTTCCACGAACTGTGCTGGCAACATCTAAGCTGATGCAGGAGTTTAGGCCAGCAGATCAGCAACTAGTCCAAACTTGCTGGCAATTCAGATTTTCCACTGAAGTATCAAGTATGGGTCTTTAAGAAGTGTAATGAGATTGAAAAAGAATGACAAATTATTGCGCCTATGTGAGAAAATGAGGACGACTTAAGAACTCAATAGGGAAGCTACAGAAACTTTTGCATGGGACAGAGACCTTCACTACCACGTCTGAGCAAAAGGGAAACTCACATTAATACTGCTGCACAGCAAAACCAGCACACTCCAACCAAGCACCCAGTTCACCCAGGCCCCTCGTTAATTCCCACCAACTCCCACATCTCCTATTCTAGCAACACCTTCTGCTCAGTTGGATGAGACTTATCTGCCTGTGAAAGTGTCACAGCTCAGGTGAGACAGAGGGATATGGCCAGGCTGAGAAAGCTGAGCACAGGCAGTGCCACAGCCCTGAGGGTCCTTTCTACCTGCCATTGCCACTGCTGTTGGGACCTCACAGGTATGCAGACCCTGGAGTAATCTTGGGCAGGAAGCCTCCAGCTCTTTCTGAAATCCTTGCAACACATCAGACATACACTGCAGCCTCCTAGGACACCTCTGGCCCTTCCAGAGGATCAGTTCCTCATATCAGAGTCAGACATCAAAGAGGAACCTGTGCATACCAGCTTCCAGCAGTAATTTAGGCAGGCTTCTTTGGTCGTTACAAGTGCAAGGACTAGTTGCCAGGTTGCACTAAACATACCCAGCCTCTCACAAGTGAAGCTCTGTCTCAGATTGGGAAGCCATTCCCCAGAGACCCTCTCAAGTTCTTGATTTCTCTCTTCTATACCTGCTTCTCTGACTCTTTCTCTTCTCTAGGAGACCTTGATGAAGTCAGAGTCCCAATGTCTAGTCCCTTTTTCTTATGTCTTTATCTTATCTTTCCCAGCAAGTCCTTTTTTGTCTATTGTGATGTCTGGAGACCTTTCTGTCCTTGCTAGATAGATATTTTACACTTTCTTTTGAAACCAGACATCCCTAGGAAGAGAGACTGAGACACTTGCTGTGCACAGAGAAGAACATGTCAGTATGTTCTTTGGCACATTACATGCAGTGCAAACTCCATTGATAATGTCAGGAAGACTTCAGGAACAGTCAGGGACGGCTCAGCCCACTCAGAGCTTGTACAATCAATACCAAAGAGTGGAAAATTTAAATGACACTGAGGTACTTGGAAGATGCTCTCATGACAGTGAATTTCTGGAAGCGCCTCAGTAGAAGAGTGCACCCCTAGTGTGATCTCTTTAACAATGAACTGTAGGTGAAACAAAACAAGTTTTATGAGCACATTATAAGTATCTTAACCTCTGTTGGCCTCTGCAGTTGTTTGAGATTCTCTTCACTGACCACTAGGAAAACATCTAGTTCAAACACCAAGACAAGTCCCGGTTTCATAACATGAGGCAGTCTAACAAATGATTGACTACTAATATTGACTAAGTCAGCCACGTGATTCAAAACCTGCTGTTTTAACCTGAGTTAACATAACTAACATAACCCTTCAGTATATAAACTCGGGCTCCAGCAGCTGGAGTCACTCCTTCCTGAGACACAGAAGCCAATGGAGCTCCTGGGAGCAGCTACTGTTGTCCTCCTGGTTTGCATTGCTTGCCTGTTCTCCTTTGCAGCATGGAGATGGAAGTCTGGAAAGGGGAAAATGCCTCCAGGACCAGCTCCCCTTCCTATCCTAGGTAACGTGCTGCAGGTGAAACCAAAGAACTTGGCCAAAACCCTCCAGAAGGTAAGACCACTTTCTTCTTCTCTCTTACTTTCTTCTGTGGACGAGAAACGTGTGGGACCTGTGCATGGGGGCAACCTGTGGCCATAGCTTGATAAATGGCAATCCCAGAGGAGTAGAGAAGTCATGGGGATCTCAGATGCTCCCCCTCACTGCTGTTACCATTGTTGTTCAGGGCCTGATAGCTGAGAACCCTCTCCACAGCCACACTTATAATAAGAGGACAAAATCATGATGTTGCTGGTCTATGAGGCTGCACTGCCTGTAGTGGGATGCAGTAGCAAGGACACTTTTCAACTTCTCCTCCCTATCTGTCCATGGCCAAGTAATCTTTTGCATTTTGACAGCTCAGTGAAGAGTATGGGCCAGTGTTCACAGTGCACCTGGGCTCTGACCCAGTGGTGGTGCTGCACGGACACGATGTGGTGAAAGAAGCCTTGATTGATCGTGCAGACGAGTTTGCTGCCAGAGGACACATGCCAATCGGAGACAGGGCTAACAACGGATTAGGTATGTGTGCTGACCAAGCTTCTTCTGAGAAGGGGAGGGCTGAGGATGTGTTCAGCAGCTTAGAGCATGGAGTGTACCATGCATGAGGGAAGACTGTGGGGAGTGGGTATGTTCTACCTGGAAAAGAGAAGGCAGAGTGTGCTGTAATTACTGGCTTCCACCACCCAAAGAGGGTAGCAGAGAAATGCCAGATTGATCTCAGTGATGGGCAGTGAAAAGGCAAGCAACAACAGCCACCAGCTGCAGCAAGGGAAATTATGTGCAGATATGAGTGATAGATTGTCCACAAGGAGATTTGGTATGTGGTAGAGAAGGCCAAAAGCAGACAGCTGGACTATAGGACCTCCAGAGATTGCCTCTAAACCACAGTACTCTATGACACTACCATGTCAGTGCTCTCCTAGGGAAAGGATTCACTGTCACCATGAGCTTCAGTTCATCTCCCATCCAGCATGCTCAAGCCAGGTCTTCCTTCTTCCTCTGCAGGGATTATTTTTAGCAACAATGAGGGGTGGTTACAAGTCCGGCGGTTTGCTCTCACCACTCTGCGCAACTTTGGAATGGGGAAGAGGAGCATTGAAGAGAGAATCCAGGAGGAAACTGAGTACTTGCTGGAAGAGATCAACAAAACAAAAGGTATGGTCCGTTTCTAATATAGCTTATGTTTGCAAAAAAAAGGACTGTATTAAAGGAGTCCACATCTTCAGCACAGAACTGAAGTTCCCATGTGTTTCATCGATGCACCAGGTACCCCTCAAAGCAGTAAATAATTCCCTGATTATGTACTGTTCTTTTTGGAGGACCCTTCTGTGTCACTCACAGACTGTGATCTGGTATCTCCACTAACAATCAGAGCTCAGGTTACTCACAGTAGTCATAAGTAGCTATAGTACTGGCATTTTTTTTATGGTTTGTAACTTTTCTGAAATCACAGGAACACCTTTTGACCCAACCTTCATGCTGAGCTGTGCCGTCTCCAATGTCATATGCTCCATTGTCTTTGGGAAGCGGTATGACTATAAAGACAAGAAGTTCCTGGCCCTGATGAACAACATGAACAACATCTTTGAGATGATGAACTCCCACTGGGGACAGGTATATTCAGTAGCCATTTCACAGTGGCAACATCCTCCCAGGGGAGCAGGAGGCCTCCCTCCCAATGAAGTCCCATTTCAGTCTTCTAACTAGGACCCCATCAGTGCTCTGCTGCACAGGAGGGAATTCATTCAAGAGCAAGAAGCACCCTCAACAATGGGGTTGGCTTTGCCAGCTAAGTGTAGCTTCCCTCCAGCCCTGAACACCCTTTTTCTCCATGTCTAAGGTTTCTACTACTACTGAGCCCCTAGTGCCCTGTCAGACTGCCCAGCCTCATAGCGCTTCTGCTTGGCTCAGCTGAGAGGGTTGTGGCCTTCCTAGGCTTTTTGATAATATCACAGGATAGGGCAATGATCATGCTAGGGACCTTCCTATTTCTTTCCTTCCAGCTCTACCAGATGTTCTCAAATATCCTCAGTTACTTGCCTGGCCCACACAACAAAATATTTGCAGAATTTGATGATCTAAAAGCCTTTGTGTCAGAGGAGGTGAAGATACACCAAGACTCCCTAGATCCCAGCTCCCCTCAGGATTTCATTGACTGCTTCCTCAGCAAAATGCAAGAGGTAAGGACACAGCATAAAGCCCCAGCTCATCCCCAAACACACCTACGCTGTGACCCTTCCCTCTCTTAAGTAACACAGACATTGGGATGACCCCTTCTTGGGCAGCTAGGCTGTGCAGTGGGAAGACACCAACAATACCCCAGATAGTGCCTGTGCTAGAGTTCACACCTGTGGATCTACACACTCGCCAGTCACTACCTGCAGCTGCTTTGACAGCGAGAACTTCATCTGCTCTCACTGAAACAGGGACATTTGCAGTCTGGTCTTGCAGTTCTTTCACTGGAAAGCAGTTAGCAAAGCAAGGGCAAACAGGCAACTACGTACTATTTGGTGCACAGCTTGAAAGAAGGTTGCTCTGGGATTGAGTTTACTGCACAAAGATAGCATTGCAATACCCCAGATGGCTGCTGCAACTTACAGAGAAATGCAACAGCTCTAGGTGAAAAGAAAGGCCTGGGATGACACAAGAAAGGGCCACTTTCTTGTGAGAGAAACAGCCCATCCTTCTCCCTAGGAGAAAGAGAATCCCAATTCCAGTTTCTACATGAAGAACCTGATAACCAGCACGTTCGACTTGTTCATTGCTGGAACTGAGACAACTAGCACCACCGTAAGATACGGGCTTCTGCTTCTTCTCAAATATCCAAAGATACAAGGTACCAGTCTGACCTCCTCATCTCTAGCTATTCCCCTGGGCTGGGTGCATGTCTAACATCACATTCTTCTCACAAAATCTTTCCTCTCTTTCTCATCTTTCACCCAAATGGGAAAACTCCTTGCACTGTCATTCCCCAGGGTGGCCATTAGAGACCCCTCAGCTTCACTGGCATCATCAGCTGCACTCACCTCACAGCCAAGGACTTGACTGTCCACATCTTTATCTCCCAGTAGTCTTATTTAGCCAAGTCACTAGGAAGACATTCTTTGCATGGGCCGCCGTGAAGCTGTGCTCTAGTCAACACCAAAACCAGTATCAAGGCTCCTGTCATCTGTGATCTGTAGACAGCTTAGGGAACCTGTTTAGGCAGGTTTGGTTTCATTTACCCATTTTATGGTTTGTGCCTCTCATGACAGAGAAAGTTCAAGAAGAGATTGACCGGATAGTGGGACGATCACGAAGACCTTGTGTGGCTGATCGAACCCAGATGCCCTACACAGATGCTGTGGTCCATGAAATGCAGCGCTTCATCGCCCTCATCCCCCTGGGTCTCCCTCACACTGTGACCAAAGACACTCGCTTCAGAGAGTACGTCATTCCCAAGGTTGGTGGGCACGCTCCCTCAAGTTCAACAACAAGGTGGCAGCATATTTGCTCTTAAGCTGTCAATTACAAGTCAAAAGCTAGAAATGCTGTGGCCTGACCTCACTGTTGCCCAGCCCTTCATGAAGGTTTTATCCCTAAGCTCCTGTAGCTCACTTGCAATCCCTTGTTGCCCCTCTATGGGCCAAGACTGGAACTGTAGCTCTGTCCAACACTTGCTTTACTTATCTGCAGAAACACAGTGGGTTCATAAAAAAACAGAGCAGTGACTCCTCACACAAAAGGCAGCAAAGCCATGTAACTGCTCACCACCATCCAGGAGAGCCTGGGCACATGCTTGGAAGCAAAGTCAGTTGGTGGTTATTGAGCCCAGAAAGCCCCTGAGCCTGTGCTGGAGGGTGTTTGCATTCAAGGGAACAAGCAAAACCTGTTTGCCCTGTTCTTACACACTTGAGGCAGTCACTGCTGGCCACAGTCAGAGGCAGGCTGGTGGGGTAGAATGACCCATGGCCTGTCCTGGCCCACTGCAGCAATCCTCATGGCTCTTCTGGGTGTCTGTGTACCCATCAATGGCTGGCCAGGAAGAGGGAAGGAAGAGGATTGTGGCAGAAGAAATTCATCAGGAGAGGGGAAGAGAGTTTCATTTGAATAACCTTGTGTGATTTTGCTTTTTTGGGTTGCAGAAAAGAAGGAACGCAGTGCATCTATAAATTCATTACTGTGAAACACTAAGAAAGAGGAAGATTTAGGTGGGGTGTTCTCAGATGACCAGAGCAAGGTGATGATAAATGGTCTGAAAGTGAGAGGGAGCATTCAGAAAGATCAGCCAGCAACTGTCCCTGCTGTGACATCTAGCAGGGTCTCTCTAAAGCTGCTTCCACAAAGGAAGGGTCCGCAAAGGGAAACTAAAGGCACTGGTAGGGCTGTGCTGGGAAACTCAGTCTTAAATTGGCAATCAGTCAGATTAAGTGATCTAACTTGCATCCCCTTCATGTCCTGCTCTTGTCCTTGTGTTACCTCAGGGCACCACAATCTATCCCATCCTCAGTTCTGTCCTCCATGACAGTAAAGAGTTTCCAGACCCGAATGAGTTCAACCCTGAACATTTCTTGAACAAGAATGGCACCTTTAGGAAGAGTGAGTTCTTCATGCCCTTCTCAGCAGGTAAAGCACAGATGTTCTCTCTTCCTCTCTTTGTTGACCTCCTCCTCTGGAGACCACCCTGCCTTTCCCTATAACACACACCCCCTTTTCCCAGCATGGTCTCACTGGTGCTTCCTTGGGGCTCCCTGCTCTCTGAATAACTCCTCCCTGCTTCTCCCTTCCCCAGATGCTTATCCCATCTTGTTCAGGCCTGGTGGCTTCTCCAACCTCCTATTAGGAGTTGTGGATGTAATGACATGAATGGGACCCATCAACATTTTCTAGAATACCTATCACCTTCCTACACAACCACCAAAGTTAATCCTTAACCAATCTGTCTTTCTGTGGTAGCTCCACTTTTTCCCAGCACTTCAAAGTACCTGTCAGGCCCCAACCCTCCACTTTCTTACCAGTGCTTTACGTCACCTTGCCTGCTCTCATCTTGCCTCTTGTGATGCCCCCTCCATGTTTAAGACTTCTCCTGTCACCATTCTTCCTTCACACACTCAACCAAAATGCCAAGGGTCTTTCTCCAACAAAGGAGAAAAATGGACTTTTGCAAATCTTTCTTGCAAATGTTCTTAGGATTACTGAGTCATCTCATTGCTGTGGCTGTATCTGGTAAATAAAGCTGCACAACACATTTGCTTAGTACAAACTCTGGTCTATATGGCAACACCTGTTGAGTTCTATTTGCTGTTTTCACCTCCAGGGAAGCGAATATGCCCTGGAGAGGGCCTGGCACGCATGGAGATATTCTTACTCATAGCCACCATCTTGCAGAACTTCACCTTGAAGCCCATCATTGACCCTCAGAAAATCGACATAACCCCAACACTGAGTGGAACAGGCAACGTACCTCCTGCCTACCAGTTGTGTGCTCTCCCCCGCTGAAAAGCACAAAACCACTCTCCACACTGCCCTGAGCCCAGCTATTCCTTTACATCTCACTTACTAAAGCCAATGGCAGAAGCATCAGCCCACTTTCCAAGGCCTCCAGGAAGGCAGACCAAACACAGGTACCTTGCACAGAGCAGACACCTTCAAAGCCTCCCAGAACTGCTCCACCACATCACAGGGAGGCCCTCAGTGACACTGCAGCCTGTTACACCGATGCTTTGTGCACAGGATCACTGAGTGAAGTGGCTGCATCAAACAGCTTATTTTCTCCCAAACACAGCTCCCATGGCTGTCCATGACCTGCTTCTCCCACAGGACATGTCCCACCAAGAGCAGCATGCTTTGCAGATGGATAGTGCTGCATATGTGTATGTTAATGACCCAATAAAGAAAAATCTGTTTATGAGGATTTGAGATTTTATTTTCATTGGGTTGGGACAGCACCCACATCTGCTGCTCCACTGCAGAGTAGGTCTGCAGCATCTGTGGCCTTCCCTATGGGAAGGCTGTCCCTCCTGGGGCAAGGGTCCTGCCTGTTTTTTCCATTGGACCCACTGCTGCTGCCTGCAAGGATCCCTGGCCAGTCAACAGCACACCCACAGTTGGGAAGGGTCACAGTGTGGGATGGGAAGGGGATCATGCAACCTGGGAGCTATCAACAGCTCTATTTGCTCTTCTCAGGGCTGCCAATCCTGCTGCCCACAGCTGAACAAAGGACAGCTGCAGCATTCCTCCTGGAGGAGAGAGCTCACTGCTTCACATCCCCCCCCATTCAGAGGCTGCCTTCACCCCCTCAGTGGGATCTCTGGCTGCTCCTGGGACACCTCTCATTTCTCAGGCACTCTATGGCCCAGTCTTTCCACAAGCTGTGAGCACCTGCCCTATGGCTCCTCTCTGTTCTCCTCCCACCATGACCCCCAGGCCTTCTGCTTCTCCTGTCACTGTGGCCACTCAGCACCCCCACATGAATCAAGATGGGGCTGCTGAGGAAATAATTTCTCTGGAGTGTCTCTCATGCCTCAATCACACTCCCACCCACCTCACAGCTGAAATGAAGGTACAGAGGAGAAAACGGCCTGAGAGACCACTGCAGGTTAGGAACAGCTGAGAACTAAGGCAAGTTGTCATCACAGGGTTAGGTTCTGCAGCTGGAGTTGCATTCTTCTTCCAATTTTCTTGGGCATATCACTTATGGTCTGGACTCCTGCCAAATGAAGAGTACATCCCTGTCTTTGCCGGTAGTTGCAAGGAGCTCAGGCACCTGGGTGATGGGGACTCCAACCAACTCTTTGGCTGCTCTTTTCTACCATCAGTATCACTGCAAGGATACAGATGTTCTTTATTAAAATGAATTAATATAGGGGACAGCAAAATCATCTCTCCCAGAGAGCTTGTGTAGTCCAGGGGAATCTGATTTTGCTTCCACATATCAGAGACATAATTCCAAACAAGTTCTTTCCTCATCCAAAGTCTCTTTGTCTTGTTCTCCACAAAATTTCATGTATGCACAAAGAGAAAACTCTTTTGTTCATAAACTGCAACTGTGTGAGCCCAGGTGTCCAGGAAAAGGATTGTGTCTGTTACTTCTAGCCCCAGACACTATTTGGTTCTTTTATTTTAGTGATATGGAGGATGGTTTTCATAAATGGATTCCACAACAGGTGGCTCTCTTCTGGGCTTTTTTGTCCTCATGGGCTTTGGTTGGTTCTGGATGTCCGATTTGTGGTGTTTGTCTTGATCTTCATTTATATAGATATTTGTTGCCCCTTGCATCATGGTCATATAAAAGTCCTAGAGACAAAATATAGTTTCTGTGATGGTTGTCACAAGGTACTCAGAGACCTTGTGAGTACTGCAGAAAATACAATATGCAAGAATTCCCACCTCCCTTAGGAAATGTTTAGCAGTATTTTGAAGAAAATGTCATGTTTGCTTACTTGTCAAGTTCATCCCTCCTCCTTCCTCCATTTTTGCCTATGCAGGATGCAGTAATAATGCCTCGTTTAGAGTTAAAACAATGGCAAACTATTGGTGGCCTCTCATCTGGGATCACATCAAATTGATAGACAGGCAACTAGAAACAGCAGTCATGTAGGAGCCCCAAGCAAGCACAGAGAAATTACCACAAGTTCTCTTTCAGTCTAGGGCTACCATTAAAGCCAGTCCTTCATTTAGTAACTCATTCAACAGTGTGTGTGCCATGTTGAGAATCAGTTAATAGATGACTTACATTTGGAGGTCTGGGAGGGGATGATTCATATTCATGTTCTTCCTGCCCATCGGGATGTTGATTTGTCTGAAGCAATGAACAAAACAGTGACAAACATCTATCTACAATTCATGAACAACTGCATAAGAAGCACAGGGCAGTGAGAAAACGTTCTGTTACTAAACAGCTCCAGAACTCAGGACATACTCCGGGGATAAATAACCACACAGGGGATAATACTGGGGATGATATCCAACATATTCTAAGCTGAATGTCAAAACATTCTTTCATTTGGAATAATCACAGGGTCCACTTGGTGCCTGCCCATGAGAATGACCTTGCAGAGGGGATACCTCAATTGCTGAGTGCTGCTTTTATTAGAAAATCCAACATCTGTTTTTTTAACATAGGGGAAAACTCTCACTTTCATATTTACACCCCGGGGAAAAAAAAAATAAAATTATGTTAACCAACAACTACAGCGAAATAATTTCCCTCAGTACTGTTACATCTTCCTTTCCAAAGCAAGGAAACAAAGATCCATGCAAGTACTAGAGCTAGTTAAAAACATTTGTGAAGTGGCAGGGGAAGCAAAGGGCCCTTCTAAGTAGAGAACTGTCAGTGTCTGGCTGCCAGAATGCTTCATGGCATTCTTTCTCTATAGGCAGGGTGACTGTCTTTTTGGTGGTGTGGGTGATTTTTTCATACGGAGGAAGGAAGTGTGATGCTACAGCAACCCCTAACTCTACCCCGGCACTGGGGAGGTAGGTAGAGCACCAAGACCCACCCCATGGGCTGGAATAGAGGAAAAAGGTGACCAAACTAAACACACTATGAAACACCCTGGAAGCATTTCTGGAGCTAAGTAACAGCATTTTGGAGTGAGAGGACCCCTAAATTAATGACATCCACTGAAGAACAGTGCTGACAGTTTCAGGATTATTTTTTTTTTATTTCCTTCTGGTTAACTGACCACTTGGCAGTCCCCCTTCAGTATTTTCACATTAATTTCTCTTTTATCCTTATGAACCTTCAACTCCTAGGCTGAGGTCCAGCCTTTGAGAGACATAGAGAGACACTCCGAGTGCCAAGGGATGTGGTCTTGAATTTCCTGAGAGTTGCAGAGGGTATTAAATCAGGTTTCTGATGTGGAGGTCTAGGTTTGGAAGTAGCAAGACACTAGGAGATGGAAGGTAGTCACCTGATTCCAGCTGTAGTTCTTCCACTGGAGAACACAGACGACCACCAAGATGACTGCAAGGACCAAGGCCAGAATGCTGGGTATCCCTGCAGCTACTCCAACCACCCAGGGCTCATATAACTTACAAAGAAAGACAGATCAAATGCATGCAGTGTGATCCTTTAACTCTGTGATTAGTAGCTGAGTGAGTGGCTACCATAAAGCAGCAAAAAAAAAGACAATGCAAGGAACAAAACCGCAGCCCTGGATCAAAACAGTAATGTTCAGCCCAGCTGTACTGCACACTGGGATGGACAGGGGAAGCAGAGATTTGATTTCAGAGGGAAAACTTTCCACATAATCAACTGCATTAAGTAATGAAACAAACTCTTACCCCAGAAGAACAATCTGCCTGGACAGTTGTGCTTCCAGATGGATGTCCAGAAGTCTAGAAATAAGATGGTTATAGAATATTTACAACAAAGTGTTTCAAATTACGTAACATACAAGCCAGGAGAGAGACTAAGTGAGCAGTTGCAAGACTTTAACAACAGCATGTAGTCAGTAACACATGGAGCACCTAGCTGTGTCCTGAGGTCATGGCACATGGTACTTGCCAGTCATAAGCAAGAACCCAAATTCTGGTCCTTCCAACAATGACTCTGAATGAATGGAAGAAATATATGGTTTCCTCAAAAAGGGGCTTCAGGCTGACAAAATGCATGTACAAAGCATAAACAAGCAATAAGCACAAATATATGCCAGAGAAAGCTGGACTCAGAAGAAGCAGCACAAATGGGAGTAGGAAACCCCAAGAACATGTGTTTTTGCAAGTCTGCTCTGTTCTTGTCATGATGTTGGAGACATCTGCCTGTATGGGCTTGCCTGGAGAGTCTAATGGTGCTTGGTTTGCAGAGGCAAGGCAAGCAGTGCAGGGCACTGGCAAACCTGGTGTACCCCAAACCAAAACTGTCTTTTTCTAGCCATTGCAAAATGTCACACCTGGTTCCAAATGACAAGGCAGCTTCAGCAAGGAGGTAGTCCACCACACAGGCAGTGATGATGGCAGGTGCCTCACTTGTTATCCCCTCTCCCAGGCTGACCTGCCATCTCAAGCTGACACTGCTCCAGCTGAGAGCCACAGGACCCAGCATCCACCCCAGACAGCTGTGGGGAGCGAGCTTTGGGAACAGACCAGAGCTCAAGAGCTGTACATGTCTCCTCAAAGGCCAATAGTCAGCCAGGTCTCTTCTGGCCCTCACAGCTAACAGATGATCTGTTTAACGAAGAAAAACCATGATCAATACCCACTTCTACATCCATCTTCCAGTAACTCAGCAGCCAGAAAAATTGCCCTTCCCCATTCAGAGGCAGATTGTGGCTGGACTGATGATATGCAATGCCTATAATTGAGCAGAAAAATGCAATTGATCCCTGGCTGGATAACTCAGCAGTAAAATGCCATTGAACCCTGGCTGGGAAGATGCAAAACCAGAAAGGGTCTGTGTGCCAGAACAGAGACTACATTTCATCGTATAGCAAGCAAGAAGGTAGGATTAGAAAGCCCAGATCTTTGCACGCTCACAACTTTTTGTGGGAAGAGAGAGGAAGCCATGTACTGTAGCAAAGAATTAACAGTGTCACGTATCTTAATTGAGTGGCAGAACATGTAAAGGATATTCTGGTAACTGCTGCAATGGCTAATAGCCTGCTCCCCTCATCACCCCCCCTCTCACAGGGAGAGAACAGAAATGAAATCTGAAACGACATTCATGCTCCCTTTGGTGAAAGGAGCAGGAAGAAAGTTCAGCTGCATTACAGGCTTAGCAAAGTCACCTCTAGCTGGACTTGCTCATTTGTAAATAAAAAGGTAAACAGGCACAATCGTAGGAATCTGGGTACTTTAATCATCTCACTTGTCTTTACTGTTACAATATAATGTCAGCAGCATTAGGACAGTCTGTCAGAAGATCTGCATCAACACTCACCCATAAAAGCAGCAATTTCTCTTCCAAAAACCCACCCCCCAGCTCCTACAGATAACGATGGTGAGTAGTCAGTTGATCTTCATTCTGTGCAATGTACTTACTGAATTTACAGTTGTGTTGTAAAACGGTGAGGAAGATGGCATTGTCTCCTGCAGAGAAATCAAAAGAAAGAGGAAAAACAGAACTGAGTATTAGCAACTGGGAGATGTCCCTGGCCAGATATGGGAGTGGGGAGGAGTACTTCTCAAGTGACTGGAAATGACAGCATGAGAATATACTCATTTGAGCTGAACAGGGAAGGCATACTAGTTACTCCAGAGAAAACAAGAACCATGCCATGCTATTGAAGAAAGTGGTATGAGGAAACATGAACTGGTTTGCCTGAATTGTTACCACCATGCAGGGCCTCTGAGTAGTCAGGACCTTAACATTTAATGCATTTACCCTGACAGCTCACCAGTGAGAAAGGGTAAGGACGTTTAACTCCACTATGGCTTGGGAGCAGAAGTACGTGGTAGCTTGTGAAATAGCAAGGACTTTTGCCTGCAACCTTTGAGCTGCATACCAATCACATGTGCCTGCTCCTATTGATTCAAGGGCAGCTGAGAATGATAAAAACACATTAACTCCTTCCTGACTACATAGAAAGGGAGATATTCAGAAGAGTCTCAGCTAGATGTGCTGTCTGGCAGCTGGGATATAGACACTTTCTGGGAGGCTCCATTTGGGAGAAATGCAGAAAGAGGCTTGGAGACAGTGGAAAGCTGCTCATAACCTCTTCTGCTGGAAGAAATACTGGGTCCATTATTACATGGTAAGCTCTGTGGGCAGCTGAGGCTGTCTGTAGCAATTGGTGCTAGCAACAGTGTTGGGAATTGTACTGAGGAGAAGCTTAGATTCAGAGGTGGTTTATCAGGACAAGGAGTGCAGGAACCTCTCCTCTCTTATAATCCAGAGACAAGTAGTATGCACATCTGTATGAAACAAGTCTTTTAAGACATTTAAGTTCAATGTTATTCTTGAACCCTAGTCAGTCCTGGAAACACATGAGAATTAAATAAGTTGGAGTGAAAGAGCAGAGCTGATGAGATCTCCCTTGGAACTGAAACTCTGGTGCTCTGGAAGGTGACGGGAAAAGGCTGAAAGAGCTTCGCTTTGCATCCACAAAAAGCCAGTAGAGAGGGAGCTGGCAGAAAGCTGTCTTTTCCTGACTGCATGAAGTTCTGCTGCTTATGCACTGAGGAGGGCCTGGTTACTTCAGAAGAAGAAAGTCAGTGCAGTAAAAACTTGTCAATAAAAGTCTGGATACTGCAGGTTATGGAGAAGGAAGACTCAAAATGCAAGCAAGCTATAAGAGTTTTAACTCAGTCTAAATTCTGCAATCTAGGATTGAGGTTCATCACTGCATGTTGAGGACCATAATCCACATCAAAGTCAAAGAGGGGAATCAGGTTATTGAAAGATCCAGAATTCATCCTCCCATTACAGATACTAGCTAGAGGCTTGTTTAGAAGTGTAGCCTTTATATGCAACATTGTACTGGAAGCTTAACTTTTGAACAGCTTAGTTTACAGGACCACAGATATTGGGAAATGCCTCTGAGCATGCAGACACAGCTAGCAATCGGTCACCAAGTGAAAAGGATCTCTTTCAGACTCCTTAGAGGTGGAGATATTGCTGTGCCCAGGCTGTCAGCTGGGAATGAAATACAGCAGACATTTCTCACCCAAACTTTCTACTGTGCCTTCCCCAAACTTACTTACTGAAACACACCTTTGTGAACAGCTGATTGTTAACGTTTGAGCTTCAATTGTCACATTTGTCTCTTCTCTGAAGCCATAAATTTATTTTATTTCATTTTTCTTGGTTAAAGATAGAGGACTTCATTATTATTTCTAGGACTGTGCATGCAGGTTTTAATTACAAAATGCAGGATTTATGGTATCTTAAGACTGTCATATTTGGAAACTGAAGTGTCTAACCTGCTAGCAAGCAAATAGAGAAAGCCATAGTAAGACAATGAGAAACAGAATGTTTCTCTCAACTGCACAATGGTTTAAAGCCATTGTCTCAAATCAGTTGCAAAAATGCAAGCTTGTATGCTAGCCATGTCAGGACAGATAAGGATGTCCTTTACATGAAAATTACTACTGACTTCCAATTTATCTACTTCAGAAAAGAAAGGACACTCCTAATCCTCATGATTAAAACTTCTGAATTTCAAAATGTAAAGTGCATGTAATTCAATATTGTGATATCTTTCTATGCCTGCAGTGCCCCTTCTGTTGCTCAAAGATTGTCCTGACTACCCCGTGGAAATATTTACAGGGCTCCAAGTATCAATGACCCTGATATGAGTCAGGTAGGTTTCTCAGCAGCACTAACCACAGCATCTACTGTCTGCCAAGAGCACATCCTAGGTGAGAGAAAGCTTTGTACTGCAGATGAAGTAAAAAATAAATGTTGCAACCTTTCCCTCTCCCTTTTTGCCACTCAGTAACTTACAGCATCCTGCAGACCTGGAAACAGGAGAGACCACAAGGAGACAGGCCTTTTCCCCAACCAAAATCAGCACCACTGGGCCTCTGTGGCTCAGTACAGAGAACTTCTCACTGAAGGGAGCAGGGGGGGATGGATGAATGCAGTTAACACACATGTCCAGTGATCAGATGCTCTGGATTTACTTCGATTTACCACAGAAGCTTGACCTCTCAGCATCAACTCTTCAACATATGGATAATACTCTCTTTCCCCTAGCTGCTCTCACACTTGCTCAAACTGTGATAGCTCATGGGCAGGGACCACTTTCCTCTTCTATTACTCCAGGGGTAACTTCTGGAAGATCTTGGATGGAGCTGGCACAGGCTACGTGCCATACGTGCCTATGTGGTAGGGCTGTGGAAGAGACACAAAGGGAGATCCCAAGGGGATCAATATGGGGAAGTGAAAGAAGATCAACAGAGGACAGTGAGACCAAAGCTACTAATCTATTATTTCTGTTTATATTCTACTAACTTTGTGTTGTACTCCCCTAGCTCTGTTGTTGACCCAAAATCCTCTGAGAGCATGTTCATGTCAGTGAATGCTCATGGAATTAATTCATTATTATATTTCAGAGGCAAATGTTGCTTTAGCCTCAGAGCCAGCTAGCTTCTGGAAGGAAGGAGGTTTTGCTCCCAGCCACTCTCACCTGGCCATTTCTAAACAGACAGTGTGCATTTCAGCAGGTCCCCATCTCCCAGGACAGAAAATCTCCTCAAAAAGGGTCCACTGCAAAGACTCCTCCTTGCTTCAACCACCCTAAGACTAGGCAATACCTCCAAGACAGAAAAGCTGGGGCAGATGCTAAAATCCAAGCAGGTGTCTGAAATCATTGGTTGCACTGTAAGAAAATGCAGAGCTAACAAAAGGGCCAGCTTGACTGATCTGGTCAAGGCAGAGAAGGCACGGTTAAACACTCCTGGGAAGCTCTCATTCAACAGCTAAGTGGTCCCGTGGTCTCACCTCTTCTGCACTCTGACCTTCTCCCATGACTTCCATCCAAACAAGACCCAACAGACCCGACCTGACAAGACAACTCCCACTCACCATTTCACTCTTCTTCCCGAGAAATTCCTGCATGCATTAACAGAAGACTGCCTGATGCCAGGGTTAGCACTCCTTTTAAGATGAGTTTCTTTTCCTGCTACAAACTGAACTGCAGACCTGCAAAGAGGAAGAAATGATAGCATTTCTCTCAGGCTGACTCAGACAACCTGGCTGGGCCCCAGCGCACCTGATAGAGCCAGGTCCCGGACGGGGGCAGGGTCTGGCACGTGCCTGGGAAGTTGGACTTCAGGGTGCTGGCAACTCTGCCTCTTCTCTGCTGGCCCCACAGCAAATAAAACTGCTCCTGTCTCCGAGAGCATGTTTAATATGTACCACAAATCAGCCTGAGGGGAATCCTGGTTTTGCCTTCTAAGGCTAGCACCTCATCTGCCAAAGCACATTTGCTGGAAATGCCAAAGTGGGGGATTTCTGCTGACTTGATACCGAGACTAATGAGTGTGTCTAGAGGTCTGAGGCATCCTTCTTTGTCTGAATTATGCTGTACCATGGGGTACTTGTGTTTTTAAAAGACAAAGTATCTGCTGGCAAACAATCGATGTTCCCTTCAGCTTCTTACATGTGGTGACTGGACAGTCTTTGGGTGCTGTCCAGAAAATGAAGTCTTGTTTCTAGAAATAAGCAGAGAAAATGAGGACTGGCCATGTCACACAGCACTAGTAGCAGGCAGTCATTGAGGGAACATGGTAGTTGAACAGCAGGGAAGATATAAGCCTGCAAGATCTTTATACATACAACACACTAAGAACCTATTTATCTGACTCAAATTACAACAGCTGTGACATCAATTCATGTGTCACCTTTTTTACCTCTTATTTCCCACCAGCTTCACTTGGGTTGCATTGTTTCAATATTTCAACATCACTTTGGACTGCAAATCTCGGTGTGACTGAAGGCTCCTGGCCCTCAATTTGGAAATTATGTCCATCTGGTGACCTGACTGTTAGCCTCCAGGCTCATTCCAGTGTTATTCCAGTGTTATACTGTACTATGATACTCTGGTGCAGGAGGTGACATGGGGATGCTTATTCCTTACTTCATCTCCCTTGCTTCTTTGCCTTTGGGAACAGCTGGGAGGAAGTTCGCCACGACAAAGGTTCAAGTGGCCATGACACACACCACAGGAAATGTTTTGGGTGGTGGGACATGCATGAACTGTGTATGTGTTGGGGAAAGAACAAAGACATGTTCCTTAGCAAGCAGAGTAGACATCAAGCAGTGGACAGAAAGGGGAAGAAAAGCATTTTAGGTGCTGCCTAGCTACTGAGCCTTTTGCTGCCTCAGTGAGAGCGCAGCCCACAATTTTGCAGTAAGGAACATTCTGCCTCATGCTCATCCTGCTGTTCTTTGCACAGCAGTTTTATGTCCCAGGGTCTTTGGGACCTGCTGCTGAAGGCTGTACCTTGTAGTGTAGTAAATGAACCTGCTCTTTTCAAGGCTACTTATGGACTAATTCCCAGATCCCTAATGTTTATTGCTGCAGATTGGCATCTCAGCCCACTAGAGCATGAGGGCAGAACACGAAACACAACGATGTAGCCCTATGGCTGACCAACTTATTCCTCAGTGCCCTCTTGACTGCAAAAGCCAAGACAAAGCTAAAGGCTCAAGGGAAAGTTGCTTCCTGCAGAGAGTAAATCCCACCCAGTACTAGCAGTAGACACAAACAACAGTTGGCAGAACAAGGAACGTATTAAGAAATTTCCTCCCTTGAGGAAGTGGTAAATGCATGCATACAACAGAACGTGCAATTAAATCCACAGTCTTTAATGAATGCAGAGACTTGTTTTGGGCACAGGTACATTTGTGATTGCTCTCACTTCCTCTTCTCACCCTCTTAAAAAAATTATTTTAGTTAGTGAAATGTAGAACCACATAAAGACCAGAATACATGTACAGACCTTAGAGAGTCAGACATTTTTTTCTTAAGAAACTTTCACACATTTAGGATTATTGACTGCTAAGCCCAGTCAGTATAGCAGAAATATTCTACATAGATCATTGGTTGGAATGCACAGTACAACAGTTATGAGCACACTGTCACAAGAGACACCTGCATGAATGCTAACAAGTGTAATAGATCCACCAAACCACATCGCAAGCATCTGCAATGAACCAGTCTGTGGAAGATGGGAAGTTACCAGAATACAGTTAAAGTACATGGGAAGCTCCTACAGTCACTTCTCTCCAGAGTCATAGCTCCTATTAGAGAGCCAGGAAACCTGAACCGCTGCTTGCCACCTGAAACTTTCTGTTTTACAGGGATTGGTGTCATGCTTTTATTTCCAGACCTGAGTCACTGTGGTTTTGCTTGGATGGGGGCAAGGAAGAGAAGGATACAGACTCCATCTAGCAGAGCTTACTTCCCCAGACCTGCATGGTCAAACAGCTTGAGATCAGAGGTCTTGCCTGTAAAAAGGCCACAAAATTTGAAAAGAGGAACAAAACAAAGCTAAAAAAACAAAACAGAAATAAAATGTTTTTATACAGCCTTCAATAAAGCTATAGTCAATGGTACAGTATTGTTCACATGACACTTATTAAGGCTTTGACTACCGGTCTTCTACATGCACATTTTATATACATATAATCTTGTGTGTGTGTGTGTGTATAAATTACTTTTTTGTTGTTGTTGTTCTAAGCAAGAAAATATTTTCATGCATTTGGTTCTCCTAGTATTCACAATACTAGGACCATATTCTATTCAAGGACTTCTGGAGAGGGCTGGGTCTATTTATTAGCCATCTGAAAATGCCCTCATGTCCAGGAATGTCGTTTGTGCCTGACAGTGGCACTGGCCCCACACTTCTCCGCAGTCATACACCAGAGAGGAGGTGTCACCCCGGAGCCTGACAGTACATTGGCTATGTAAACATAGTAATCCTTGGAATATAAATACATTATTAAAGCTAACATACCTCAGCTTTTAGCTCATAATTTGCCCATGAGTGCCTTAATGAAAGATCATTCAAAATAAAGTCTGTCTTTTTCTTCTGTCTTTTTTCTTCCTATATCAACAGCTCAATTACAGTGGTTCCCCCCAAAGCAGTTTTCCCTAGTTTTTCCCAAAGAAGTGCCAAGCTACCTGTTAATTCTGCAAGTCCATGGTTCAGTAGCTTCCATATACATAAATAACAGCAACACAGAGCATGTCTGAGCCTTATAGCTCAAAGTGCTTAAGTCACCATCTCACTTGTACCCCTGCCATGAACTTAAGAGACTGGCCAGTGAGGAAGCAGTAATCAGCAGAGCTCTTCCATTCCTAGTTCCATGCCTGGAGCTTGCACGTTTGACAGGTTCCCAGAGCTCACCAGAGCTGCCCTGTAGCATGGCCTCTGTCCCTCTATCTCAGGGACACCCTGACTATCTCTGGCCCAGCATTTCCTTTGGTGAGATCCTCTGGCTAGCTGATGCTGCAGAGCACTCCTAGGTTGCAGTGGGGTGCCCAGAGCAGCTCATCTGTGAGAAGGAAGGGCAGTGGTACTAAGGAAAGGAAGCAGTGTAAAGAACGCTGAGAAAGCAAACATGGGTGGAGTGAGGAGGAGAGATTCCTTATTTAAGATAAGGCCTGGACTGCTGCCACAGTCCTCTGAACTGCCTTGCCTGGTGGTGTAACTGGAGCATGCTATCAGTGCTCCAGTTATTAAGCTCTGCCATCATTACACAATCATGCCTTGCACCCCACCACAGCACTTCCCTGTCAGCCACCACCCTTCCCTTGGCCACTGCATCAAAGTACTTCCATTCAACATATACCATGACAATTACTGCAAATCAGACACGGGGCCCTTCTCCTTTAGCATGATCCAAGTAGCTAGCAGCCCTGAAGAGACTGCCCCTGTGCCTCTGCCTACCTTTCAACTCACAATAACCAAGATAATAAATACATGGGACAGAGGGAGTGATGAAGTCCCAGCCATCTGGTTGTTTACTTATTGCACAGAGTATTTTGGGCTGGTAGGGAAGAGTGGGTGGCTCCCAAGGTCCTTTGAGAAAATCCTACTGTATGGCTGTCCACATCATCTACTCCAGAAAATGTGTTCACACAGCTCATGTGTACAGGATGCTTAGGAAATTTCACCTAGAAACAGAATATGCAAGAGATGAAGGCTTTTCTCAATTCAACCCCAGTCTTCACACAGTCCCATGGCAAGCTGTGCAAAACACAATGTTTATGCCCTGGCAGGTATGATTAGAAGAAAATTTTTGGTCCTGGGTATGTTAACAAGAAAGGGTCATGCTAATAATTTCAGAGGCAAACCTTTGAGGCTGGATTTAGTTTTAGTTACAGAAAATACTGGACACTGCTTTTGGCCAGGTGCACAGAAGCTTTAAAAAAAAAAAAAAGACAAAGACCACAATTAAATGTCTCAATCTTCAGATGAGAATATATGTGAGGAGCAGTCAGACTACTTTCTCATGTGTAATGCATCCTGAAATTTGGTACTTATGTATTGGGCGTGAAAGCCTTTCTTGTTGATCGTGTCGTCTGTGTGGAATCGAATCATGATGGAATCCCCTGCAGAGTAGATTTCTTCCAGAGGCTGCAGAAAAGTAAAGACAGCACAAATTGGTCAAGTCTGTAGGCTAAATAACTACCCGCACTATGATGCTAGAATTTAAGCTCAGAGTGGCCAGGAAAAACAAACATTGAGCTCTGAGTACTTCCTGCCCTGCTCTGACTTTCTGAGCACGCTCTCTCTTGCTCTTTGCATGTTTTCCCTTATGTTTGAAGACTGATGCCAGCTCATTCTACAATCCCCATTCTTACAGTAGTTTTTTGTAGGTCATATTCACAGGACTCCCTGGATGTTCTTGTTCCAATCTTCTGAGTTTTCTCTAATTTGTCCTAATCTTTTCAGGAAATGACACAATCCAAACTGGACCCTGCTGGGCAGCTGATGCCCTACCAAGCTTCATTAGCAGCAAAATAACTCAGCCACATACTTTACATTGTAACTCTGGTTATCTCCTCCACTGTTGTGACATCCTACAATCTCCCTGTGCTTCTCTGAAGGACCAATGCTTTCCCAGACATTCTTTATTTGAATTTGTGTAGGTAGGTAGGTTACTACTCTGTTGCCCTGAACTTCTTCACACCAAGCTGCTATGCTTTTGTTTATTTTCCAGACCATTTCCCCAATTTGCAAGGACTTCTCTGACACACCTGCTCCTTGGATGTCTCTCTTTAAATTCAATAAGCACCTTCTCCATTTCATTGCTGAAATCCTAGAGAAATTAAACA
Source organism: Athene cunicularia (assembly GCF_003259725.1). Classification (NCBI taxonomy): domain Eukaryota; kingdom Metazoa; phylum Chordata; class Aves; order Strigiformes; family Strigidae; genus Athene; species Athene cunicularia. The sequence goes on from NW_020799105.1 coordinate 4,365,309, forward strand.
TAGAACCTCTGGTTTTAAATACCACACACTAGAGTCACTATGGGGACATAGATAACACTTTAGGAGACAGCATGCCACCATAGAGTTAACAATCAACTCTGCAAGTCCTTCCCACCCTTCACCCTCGCCATAGCATGGTCTCAATGTGACTTGACTTCAGGCAGTAAGTGACTGAGGATGAAACTGGCCTTTGGAATCTGTTTTCAACACTTTTGTGGCAGAGCTGGGCCACAGCAGCATGGCAGTCCCATGCTGCTGTCAGTGGCCATGGGCTAATAGGGGAAAGTCAGTCAGCAAAGTTTTCAGACCAACTTTGTGCATCAGATAAAATGACTGTGATCTCTAGCAACAGAAGCAGCAAAATCTGCCCCTTTCCAGAAAGGGTATGCAAGCACCCTTCTTTGGCACCCCCAGCTATGCCTATGAAATCACCACCAGCACAGCTTACCCCTGAGCCACAGAAACGTCCCAGGCGGGGTGCAGTGCTGTCGTAACCATCATAAATCTCCATGTAGTCATACCCACAGTCGGCCTCCTCCTCGATCTCAAATGTCTGGAATATCAGCTCCACCCCATAACCATCTTCAGCAACAATCACCCACTCACAGTTTTCTTGACCTGGGTAGTTGTTGTCCCCAAACTGAGCATGGGAATACAGCTCCTTAGTTCGTACTTCGGCCTTTAGGAGCCCACCACACTCTGGAGGAAGAAAAGAGCACAAAACACAGTCTCATCAAAGGCCCTACCTCTCAACAAAGACTCATCATCCCAATTTTGGGCCAGCTGTAGGGAGAGACCTCCAGCATGAAGTGCATGCACAACAGGGAAGGTAATTAAACCCTGAACCAAACTACCGTAAACCAGTGAATTCTCCAGTCACTCATAAATCCATTGACCCACACCATATAGAGAAGTTTGGTCCTTTTGGTACAGAACATGGAGGGAAAGAGATAGGGTTCCTGCCACATTATACTCTGAAAAAACAGAGCAGCAACTTAGAAGGAAGACTCATTCTTTGCATTTTTCCTGCAGTTGGAATTCTGACTCCAAGAATTTTACCAGCAGTAAGTTGAAGCACGTTAAAAAACTGGGGACCAAATTAATTCTTTTCTGCCCATGCACTGCACAAAGGTAGCCCTGTGCTTGTGCAAAATGTGTCTGCTTTGGTGCAGTTTCCCTGCAGCCAGCCAGTCAGGAAGATGCCTCCTTACCAGTCTCTCATGCCCTGCTGCTCAGAGCATATTTCATCTGTTTACAGTGGCAGAGATTTAAAAAAAGTGAACCTTGCTACAACACCCCCACCTCTGGGCTGCCACAGATAGAAGATCAAGCTTGCTGTGTCTGTCCACAGCACATCTCTGCTTCCACCATAACCAGCCTGTTCCATGTGTGGGCCAATACATGGGCTAAATTTCATCACCTCATTTTCTGAGGGTGGATTAGGAACAGAATGGGTTGCTGCTCAACCAAAGACCTTCAATTTAAACGAAAGAACTGAGCAGGAATGTCTGATATCAAGAATCCTCTGAGCTGATAAGGAATCTGGCATTTATGGTATGGTGTCAATAATCATCTGGGAACTGGTTAGCACAATTTACAACCACTTAAAATTTAAGCTAGGCTTATTTGGGAGAAAAGTGAGTCTTGTTTTGCCTGGTAAACAACACAGTGAGATCTGATGACATCTTATTGCACTAGGGTATTGGCAGGCAACCAGCTCACCTGTGCTGTGCTTTGCCTGGAAACCTTTTCTTTGCACAGAAGCATCGGAGTAAAACCTGAGGAACATCTTGTTGGTAGAAGCCACTACAGGGTCTGGTTTCTTGCTGCCACAGAAGCGGCCAAGGATAGGTGACTTGCTATTGGGCCCATCATACATTTCCAAGTGGTCATAGGCACATTCTTGGTGCTGTTCAATCTCAAACTCATTGAAGGTCTATAGCAAGAAAAAGGAGAATTATGATAGACATTTATAAATCTTAATACACAGTTTAGGACAGGATGAAATACCAAGTGAGAAACAGGTCAAATGGTATGCCTGTCCCACTCATCCCACAAACTAGAGAAGAATAGTGCAGTTTTGGATAATTGTATCTCAGGGTGGCAAAGCTCAGAAGTTCATATGAATGTGCCACATAGCCTTAGCTTTGCTGCCTCACATGAGTGTATGACAACAGTTTTCAATTGCAAGCCTTATCTACTCTTATTTTTCTGCTCGGAACTGAGTGGGCAGTTCTTCAATACTACTTCCACTGAGCACAGGGATCCAGGCATTATTTCTTCCAGCGAATGGGCCATCTGCACAGCTTTGTGCATGTCCTGCCATCTCCATCAGGTCACACTGTAAAATAGGCCTGACACTTCTCCCTCAGCAGGGCTGGGGACTGGCCCTGCCATCACCTTATGCAGAGATGGTCCCAGCAGAGTGGGTCACAAGGAGGGGTAGGGGCAGGAGGGCATGTGACACCTTCTGTTAAAAGAGTGCACAATGCTCCACAGTTGTCACCCTGCTGGAGTCTCCTCCAAGCTGCCTCTCCCCTGCCTCACATCCCTCTGAGACCTTCTGCCCTTTTGCAGGCAAGGGGCAGCCTCCTGGGATGTCCTCCTCTGAACACCCCACACAGGACCTATGCGGATCAACCTCCCACTCACACAGTAGCAGGGGAAAGTCACTTCAGTTCCTCACAATCCAGCCTGCCTCTCCCCTCGTGCTCCCACTCGTTGGTTACTCACTACTTTCACACGGTGACCAGGTGTTGTAGAGATGTCCCAGGTGCACTCTTTCCGACTGGGGTACTTGTCAGGCCAGTTTGGACTGCTCACCGTTCCTTCTGCACCACTCAGCTTGTGCTCGCAACCAGCTTGAGAGAGAGATCACAAGATAGAGGCATCAGGGCAGGTCTCACATGGGAACCATGTAATAACCTATATGTTCCTCTCTGCCCACTGAGACCCTCAACAAGGCAGAAACAGTAAAGGCTTCATTCACTAAACAAGACCTTTTAATGTTACTGAATATTTCTGATAGGTTTGTGCTCCACTTTTTTGAGCTAACTTGGCAGCTGGTGAAATGGACCATCTCACTCCCCTAGGCCTTGTTAAGCTCAGAATCACAGAATCATGCAGTTTGGAAAAGACCCTTGGGTCATCGAGTCCAACCATCAGCCCTACTCTACAAAAGTTCTCCCCTATACCGTATTGCCCAGCATCTCATCCAAACGACCCTTAAACACATCCAGGGATGGTGACTCCACCACCTCCGTGGACAGCCTATTCCACTCTCTGACTGCTCTTTCTGTGGAAAATTTTTTCCTAATGTCCAGTCTAAACCTCTGTTACAGTTTAAAGCCATTCCCTCTTGTTCTATCGCTAATTATATGTGAGAAGAGACAGCAGCAACGTCTCTACAATGTCCTTTCAAGTAGTTGTAAAGAGTGATGAGGTCTCCCTCAGCCTTCTCTTCCTCAAACTAAAGTCCTATCTCCTTCAGTTGCTCCTCACAGGGTTTATTCTCCAGGCCCTTCACCAGCTTCACTGCCCTCCTCTGCACCCGCTCCAGCACCTCAATATCTCTCTCGTATTGAGGTGCCCAAAACTGGACACAATACTCCAGGTGTGGCCTCACCAGTGCAGAGTACAGGGGCACTATCACCTCCCTACTTCCACTGGTGACACTATTTCTAAGACAAGCCAGGATGCTGTTGGCTTTCTTGGCCACCTGGGCACACTGCTGGCTCATGTTCAGCTGCTTGTTAATTAGAACCCCTAGATCTCTTTCTTCCAGACAGCTCTCCAGCCACACCTCTCCAAGCCTCATCCACCTCCTCACTCCCAAACATTCTCCTGCTCCTCCATCTCATCTGCCCTATTCCCAGTGACACGGTGTCTAACGCCTCCACCATGTTGACTCTGGTGCTGTCTCAGCCTTGAGTTGTTTTGCCAACTTGGAAAGCTAAATCAGCTTATGGAAAGATCAGACAAGGACCAGAGACCATACGCAGGAAGGGCCATAGCCGCACACAGCAGTGGTAGGGCTGCAGGAAGAAAGGTAACTTTGGCAGCAGTGATCGGTTAGATCAGCTTATCCTTTCTCTTCTGACTCAAATCCAATAATTAAATGAAGCAGCAGTGACTAGTCTAATGGTCATGTTCCACAGCTGCTGCTTTTGCTGGCCCCACTTCTTTCCCCCACCCTGTTCATCCCCTGTGGCCATACAGAGGACCAGACTGGGGAATGGATCCAGCTGAAAACAAGCTAGGGATTTTTTCCGTGTTCCAGTCTGGTACACTGTACAAACACCCTTCCAGCACTGGGCAGGAAGCACCCTGGCCCAAACTGTGTTTGAAGCACCTTGTCTTTCCTGAGGGTAGGGAGCAGTGACCTTACCTTCTTTACAATCGTGGCCATTTTCATGCAGCATGAAGCCATTTCTGCACTGGCATGTGTAGCTTCCAAAGGTGTTGATACATTCGTGCTGGCAACCACCATTGTCTTTGGAGCATTCATCCTTGTCTGGGCAAGATCAAACCGACAAACACTGAGTTGACAGTAAGGGAACAGACTATCACAGTCACCAGCTAGGAGTCCCATATCCAGACTGGCAGATACTAGTGCAAACCTCCAACCTCTTCTCTTGGATTAGTCCAGTCAACTTTTTATTCCAGATACAATTATCTTCAATTGTCTTTCATTCCATAAAATGCATCACAACTATGGTTTATTATATAATGCAGGTTTTGAATAGTTAAAGACTCGTATTCTAAAAGAAACCTATAGCATTGTCTCATTTTTTTTAGAATAGAGTCTAGGAAAAGTATCATACAAATTCACTAGCCTAAGCAAAAAGATACTGGCCAGTCTTTATATTTTCAAGCTTCTACATGCTCTGATGAGCCTCCACATCTTTAAATAGCTCTCTCCTAGAACACAAGCAGCCACACAGAGAAGAGAATCTAAGGTACGAGCTGCCCCCTGAAGCTGAAATATGCCCCAGTGGATGTTCACTCCTGTATGTTTAGGACTATGCATTCCTGAATCTCACTTTGCTGAGCATAGGATCTGCTCATGGTTTCCAGTCTGATTTAATTTATTAGCAGTTTGTCTCCAATTCTTCTTGGCCCAATGCCCTCCCTGGACCCCATTAACCTCAACCATCTCCTCACTCACAAATGTATTTCTAGATGAAACATACCCCTCCTCATCCTTCCTCTTGCTAGATTTAATAAATCAAGCCCCTAGATCTGAATCTACTCTGCAATTGTCTTGATTCAAGGCCATTTTGCCTGATCATCCTCCTTAAAAACATTAATACTCTTCGGTCTCTGCTGAAAACACAGCATGAAATTTAATTTCTATTTCCATATGATGTACAATTAACCTCCAGAACTCTCTGCCAACAAAGTACATCACTGACACCAAGAGCTACAAAGGATTCAGAACAGAGGTTTAGAAACTCCTCCTAGGATGCACTGCTTTGATGGGAAGGATTGTTATATAGAAGACTTCTGGAAATTTTCTAACTCTTCTTGTTTTAGAAGAAAAAGCTTATCTTTAATGACTCCAGGGACAGGAATAATTTCTAGGATTGGGTTCCCCATTGCTTACTGCTGTGGAAGGGCTGGAGCCATTAATGAAATCCATGCATCTTGCTGATGCCACACTATGAAACTGGACCATATACTGCACTGAAAAACCAAGGTGAAAGGTGACACAGCATAGAGCAACCATGCTCTTCAGATGTAACTAACTGTGTCAGGTTCTGCCTGATTTGACAGGAGGTTGAAGAAAATTCACCAAAACAAGAGGTTCCGCCAGACGAGACAGCTAAGCAAGTGAAAGAATAGAGCCACCTACCAGAGAAGTAGTGAACTTTAAAGCCTTTCTTGGAGACTGTGTTGTCTGATTTGAACTCCAGTCTCATGTTGTTACCATATGATGTGATTACTTCAGGCTTCTCTGAGCCACAGAATTTGCCATGCAGCTTGGAGTCAGAAGCTAACCCACTATGAACCTCAACATAGTCGTATTTACAGACCTGTCAAGAGAGAAGGACATTTCTTAGCTCCGTGGACTTGGAACAGAGCATTTCATTGGAAGGGGACAGAGGCTTGACTGAGAGGGAACAGAAACAGCCTTATACTCACACTCCTAACTTCTTCAAATTCTCCTCTGTTAGTCTTCTCATCCCCTTCCTTTGCTGACCAGGTCTTAAAGCATAGGTGTGTTTATCAGAACAGCAAAGGTTCCATTTAATTTAGCTAAAATAATTACTCCCATATTATCCAAGAAACTGACAGTATTGAATGAATGTCCTAGTTTCAGCTGGGATAGAGTTAATTTTTCTTCTTAGTATCTAGAATAGTGCTGTGTTTTGGATTCAGTATGGGATTTGGTATGAAAAGAAAGTTGATCATACATATGCTGATGTTTTCAGTTTTTGCTAATAGATCACGGACTCTCCAACTTCCCATGTCCTGCCTGTGTGTACCAGAAGCTGGGAGGAAGCACAGCCAGAGCACCAGACCCAAATTAGCTAATGATATATTCCATATAATGTAATGTCATGCTCAGTATACAAAGGAGGGGCAGCTGGGAAGAAGAGGGTTCTTTCTCATTTCTGGGATTGCAATTGTGGGATCTTGGTATTTTGAGATCACTAGCTGGGAATGGTCTGGGCATCAGTCGGCGTGTAGTGAGCAATCACGTTGTGCATCACTCATCTGTTGTTTCTATTATTGTTATAGTTTTATTTTATTACAATTATTAAACTGTTTCTTTCTCTATGTGTGAGTCTCCCTTTACCTCTCCAATTTCTCTCCTATCCCCTGGGCATGGAGTGAGTAAGAGAGCAGCTGCATGATGTTTGGCTGCCAGCCACGTTTAAACCACAACTAACTTCAGCAGCCTGCTGAATTAAGGAAGAGCCACTGCTCCCATTTACAGTGGGGAAAGCAAGACCTGAATGCTTTGTTCAACTCCATCCTGCCCTTCGCAGGGCAGAGAACAAACTCTTACTGGTTATTTTGTTTATCCTTGAAGAAATCTGTTTCATTTTTCATTTCCAATTATTCTCCTGCAAGGGCAGCTCAGGGGAAGAGGGGAGATGAGACACCCATTAGGGATGGAAAACACCTACAATTATGCAAAACTAGTAGAGAAAAGAAGCCCATTGATAACAGAACAGCTTTAATCCTTCCATTCCATACAGAAAGCAGATCCAGACTTCAAGGAGAACAATTACTGTTATTGGCTTATTATATCAAGGGTGGGGAAAAAAAACAGAAGCTCCACCAGTAAGACAGAGTCTCCTCTTCCTTGTACCCCAAGGATTTATTCAGTTCTGAGTTAGCCAGTAGTCACACCTCTGAGATGCAGGGACCGGTTACGTACATCATTGCCTTCCAGCTCAAACACTTCGAACTGCAGAGAGATCCGGTACTGGGCTGGAGCTACCACCTGCCAGACGCAGTTTTTGTTAGTAGGATATTCCTTGGGCCATCCAGGGCTAGTAATGGTCCCATTGAGCTTGGTGATGAAGCCCCCACAGGCAGCTGGAGAGGCAATAAATGAACACAAGTTTTACTTGGTTCTGTTCAGACACACAAACTGGGCCACATTGTTAGCTTAGGAAATTAATCGGATCCTGGTTGGTGGCATATTTTAAATCCTGGTCTCCAGAACAGGTTTAAAATGTTGGGAGCTGCAAAGAAGACAGAAACCTCACCTGCTGTAAATCACCAGTGAAACACACACTGCCAGGCTATGGTCCCGGGAGTCACTTAGACCATGTAAGATTGATCTTTTTGCTGTAGCCTTGTGCTTACTATGGATCAGTTGACTTGACATGCACAATACAGTTGTAAAAGTCAACTTGGTAAATTCACCCACATTCAGTCCTACAAACCTTACTATTTCAAGTTTATCAGTAATGGAATAATTAGAAGATTATGCAATCTTAGGGAAGACACCCCTGTCAACTCTTCAGTGGCTTAGTATATGTGTACTGCATCTTCTTGAGGGAAAACTGAAAACAAAGCCAAAGACTTAGCTTTATTATCCTGTTTCTTTTAAAAATTGAGGACATCTTAGCTTCACCCTCTTGTTGGAGGGTATGGATTTTACCTCAAAGGAATTAACCTCAGTTTATTCCTTTGCTGCAAAATTCTATTTGCAATCAAGCAATTTTTTCTTGCTGTTTCTTGGGAGTGATCAGATGCAGCCAGATCTTCAAAACCCACAGGGATAAAAGCTTCCTGTGTTTTGTTCCCAGTGTCATTTTGCATTAAGAGAACTAACTCAAGGGAGCAGCTTCAATCCAAAAAGTGTAGCAAGCGTCTGCAGAACCAAAAGCAATTTACTCTGATGTGCATCACTACAATATCAAAGACTATCCTTCCTGTATTGCCCACAAATGAAGTTTAAACTAAGAGGTTGAGTGCTCAACAAACACTTGCCAAAGCTTGCTCAAAATTGCAAGAAATTATTAAATAAAAGTAAAACTTCCAAAAACCTTTTGCATGCACTTAACTCTGCCCTCATCAAGTCAACAGCAGCCTTCCCCAAACAGTCTGACAAAAGTAGAAGTCAGGGCAAACCAGGTGACATTGAGAGCACCACTCACATCGTGTGGAGCTCCCTACACAAGAACAAGGTATAGATTCCCACCACACCAACAGCTGTATTGTTGGTGGGAGCAAACACTTGTTGCAAGAGATTAACTGTATAAATAGAAAGTGAACAGAAACAGTTTCTATCGAAGATGTGGGTTTTTACCCCCCATAACAGAAGGGAAGTTACTCCTCAGTATGGAGCATGTCTGTTTTGCGCAGATGCAAAACATTTATATTTTATTCTACAAAAGAAATTTATTTAAAAAAAAAATTAATTCAGTCTTAGATTGAAATACTTCTGGGCCACTCAGTGGTTAGGTTTTAATACCCACCCTCCTTATGCTGCACTGTGGGAGATCTGGTCTGAACAGGGATCTCTGGCAATGAAGAACAACTGGTTTTAGAGATGTTTAGCAGTGGAGAATCAGAATATTTTCAATATTTCAACCAAGAAGACACTGACAAAAGTAAGTTTTTCAGTGGGAGACAGTAAACAGAAACAAAGAGGATGTAGGGGCAAGGAAAACAATCTCCAGGATGGTTCAATTTCATTATTAGCCATAGTACCCATCCTACAGACAGATGGCTCAATCTGTAGGTTACTCACCTTCACAGCTTTTTTTATCAGCTGTCAGCTCATAGCCAGGCTCGCAGGTGCATTTGTAACTGCCCAGTGTGTTCTCACAGTGCTGCTCACACCCACCATTGTCTGGCAGAGAACATTCATCCATCTCTGTCAGGAGAAAACCAGAACAAGTCACACTTTCCTGACCACACAAACCCCATCATATTCCTCATGCAACATGTCTGGACAGAAAGACCAGAGCACCACCTGATGAGCTGAGCCCACAGAGCAGGCACCTAACAAGTGATAAAGCAATCCTACCACCAAAACCATAAAGGACTACAATTACTGTTACTAGTCAAGAGTGCTTTTTCTGAACAGGAGCAGGAAAACAGAGTCTCCTGTAAAGAATTCACTGCCTTTTGTTCTCATTTGCCCCTGTTTTTTTGTTTTGATTTTAAATTCCTTGTGCTCTTCAGTGACTTGAACTACCAGGAACCAGCCCACTATGGTACCCACAGCAATCAAGCTGCAGGATGCCACACCCCACTGAACCGGGTGCAGAAAGGGAGCTGGGAGGACATGCAAGTAGTTTTTTCTTTTCACAGACACATGAAGTCTTGCTACCCTAGACTTTGAAGTCAGGTTCTTCCACTCACATCTCAACAACCTGAACTGACATTTTAATATACAGATAGCCAGAGGTACTGGTTTCTCACTCTGACCCCTGATTATATGTGCACCCCTTAATAGATGGTTTTATTAACATGGTTGCAGTGGGTTGGCCTCAGCTAGTAGCCAAACACCCACCCAGCTGTTTGCTCACTCCCCAGCTCACCACTCCAGTGGAATGGGGGGAAAAACAGGAGCAAGGAGGCTCCTGGGTTAAGACAAGGAAATTACCCACCAGTTACTGTTGTAGGCAAAACAGACTCCACTTTGGGGAATTTAACTTAATTTACTGCCAATTAATATAAATATTGGAATACTGATTCTGCTATTGGGAAAAAGAAACCCAACTGGAAAAAAACCCACCACTTCAGGAAAACACCTTTCTGTCCCCTTTCCCAGGCTCAACTTCACTCCAGACTCCTCTCCCCCTGCCTTGTATCAGTGCAGCTTACACTCAGTCCCTTCAGCAAAATCACAAGTGTGCAATGGCAGATGATGGGGAGCTACAGTCAGTACATGACTCTGCTGCTCCTTCCTTCTCATACTCCCCCCCTGCTCCAGCATGGGTCCTCCACAATTTGCAGGGAATATCTGCTCTGCCAGGAAGCATCTCTACATTCTCCTCTGACCTCGATGATACCTCAGCTGTTTCATAGTTTTTGTTCCCTTCTCCTCTCCTTCTCCATCATTTTTGACCTTTCTTAAACACATTTTCACAGAGGTGCCACCAGCTCAACTAATGGGATCAGCTGTGTCCTGCAGCGGGTCCACTGAGGAGCCAGTTTGAACCATCTGTCTGTCATGGGGCAGCCCCTGCTGCCTCCCACTGCCAAGATCTTGACATCTACACCAAATATAATGTTCCAGTAACAGTTAGTGTTACGTAGCTCACATAGGAACAGTCTTAACTAGATGATCACTGTAGGTTCCTTCCAACTGAAATATTCTGTTCTCTTCTATTGATAACACTGTCTTCCTGCAAAGCCCTCCCACAGTTAGGAACCCCCAACTGCAGTAGTTTCAGTCCAAACTTTTATTTTCTGGTTTCTGTTTGTGGATCCACTATGAAGATAGTAGAGTATTTCTTTGCTGGTCCATGCTTGGGTACAGGTTGAATAGCTTCTAATCTAGCTGTTAAATCACTTGCTTGAGAGAAGAGAGAAGCTACAACTCCTGAAAATCAACCACCCCCCCTGTGATCAGTCTTTACCACAGAAGGACATGTCCTGGCTACGAGCAGGTATATTTTGTGAAGTATTGTCTTTCCTCTAATGCTCGCCATGAGGAAGGAAGGCACAACAATGTAAGACAAGCACATCACTACTAACACTTCAACCATATACAAAACAGGCTCCAGTGATACAAACAATTTGTTACAAAAAAGAAGATAAGTAATAAAGAATAATCCTAGAGTTTTCTCTTGAGATATACCTGGTGGGATGGACATGAGGTAATTGCTTTTCATATTCTGCTGACATTGTCTCTTGGATGTGACCAATGGCTTACCCTCTCTGAGCTTACTCAATCTTAGCTGTTTGCAGGTTTTTCTCTGACAAGTTAGATGTTACCATGCAAGTTCTCACAAAGCATAACATCCAATTCCATTCTTAATTCTGCTTGGGTTTTTTTTAAGCCGAGTTATTTTCTTTCAGTGTTGTAAGATGCATAATTGAAGCTCTATTCCTGTCATAATTCATTAAGGCAAAACTCAATTAGCTATGGGTAGCAGCCTGAAGAGTGCATGCAGAGCCATTTAATTTGTTCATTTATTTTGTTCAGGGAGTGGCTGGTATGGATATGGAGGTACAGGCTGCAGACTTCAGATCCCAGCTTGAAACTCCACATGTTGCCTGTTACCCAGCTTTTGCAAACTGACATAAACTCTGTCCATAATGCAAGCTAGCTAGAAGTTGTGTATCTATGACTACTGTGGTTCTTGGTCCAAGCAAATACATTCTGCTCCTCAGACGGACTCACTGGAATAGATTTAGCAGCACACTAAACATGCATGAGTCACATGGTTTCTGGTTCAAACATCTGAAGTCCAAGCAGACACGGAGAGATGTAGTCTGCCAACAAAAACTTCACAGACAATACCTGTGTCTGCAATTGTACTAATTAATTAATGTTTATTATTATTTTTTTTTACAGGAAAAAATATATTATTTCTAACTATCTGTATCATAAGAAAAATATCCCAGGTTCAGTGTGTAACTTTTTTCCCTACAAACTTGCAGGTGAACCTCAGATTCTAGAGAATGACTTGCTGCAAGCCAAGAAGTCTCCATGTAGTGCCAATCCCTGGAAGACATCTCTGCAGCAGTTAGTCTGCACTGTTGGCTCCTGCAAGAAGCCAAAAAGACTTTAGGAAGAAGTATTCTCTGTGTCTTTATGGAACCTGAGAAATTTAAACAAGGAAGTCTAGGCACTGTGAGAGTTTTTCAGGGACTGGAATTAAACATCACAGTATTTGCCAGTTATTTTGCAATAACTCTTTGTCATGGTCCATTAGGATCTCTCAGATCTATGGGACAATGTACTCTCTGAATTAAGCTTTATTTAAATATTTTTTTTTGGCACATAAGTACACAGATTAAGAATTATGTGTTATAAATTGTGAAACCTGATAACCTGAATGGTGAATAAGTGAATTCATGTGATAGACTAGTCTGAGCAAAGGGGATTGAGCCCTGACATGTTTGTTGTATTTCTTAATAAGCTCATAAAGTTTAATTCACAGAGTACATTGTCCTGTAAATTTGAGAGATCTAAATGGACCATAACACCCTTTAACACAAGACAAAAGTTAAATTAGACATAAGTAAAAGAATTATGCAATCCAAATATTGACATTGTAGCTATTATTTCTGTACAACTGTCACTGAACCTATGAGAAACATGACTATCCACCTTGCAGCAGCTCCACAGGTATTTTCCCAAATAGACATTTGGTTCTTGCCTCCATCAAGTCACCAGGATGCTGGTGGCCATGTCTTGGGTCCAGTTCTTAAGAAAAATCTTAGTCTCTTATTTGCATCCTCCTGAAGAGGATCTCTGTTTAGGAACACATTTGTCTCCTAAAGCACTCAGAAATTTTCCCTGGGATTCTACTTGCAATCAAATTTACCCACTCTCCAGAGGTTTCTTTTGGAATAGAACTTAAGTAGAGAGATTTTTAACACTTTGTGCAGTACTAGCACCTTCTTTGAAAATGCCAGTGTCCCCTAGCATGGACAAAGGGAGGTCACATTCTGTCCAGCTGTGCAACACAAGGCGTTAGTGCCTGTGCTGGTACTGACCCAATAGGCTTGCTTTCTGTCTTAATCAGGGAGGCAGTGTTCATGCCTAAGCATCAAACCCCTTTATACTCTCAAAGCAATTTGAATAGAAACTTGATATTGGTGGTTGTACAGACAACTCTAATAGCTCTTAACTACAAGTAGATACAATGGTAGCTGATCACTTTGGGATAGCAGTAGGTGAAGGGATGAACAGTCTCCAACTTTGACATTGAGAGGTACTAGATCACATACCTTTAAAGAAATTTGCTGCAAAGCCTGCTTTATTGATGGTTGCATCAGACGCAAACTTCATCCATACTTTATTTGAAGTAGATTTGATATCTTCTGGCTTCTCGTAGCCACAGAAATGACCGATCAGTGGGCTGTATTCAGTGAGGCCGTCTCGGATCTCCAGGTAGTCATAAGAACAGGTGTCATGCCATTCAACCTGCAATGGGAAAAGAGTATGCCTGCAGCTCACTAGTATGACTGCTCTGAGCCAGATGAGTTATCCAGTTAGACTTTGGCCAGAGATCAGCTTCCAAAGGAGCATCTCAAACAACCAGTCACAACTAGGTACTTGCCTCATGGCTGCCATCAAACAGTCATGCAATTGAAATTGCATTCAAGCCCAACCATGTCTTAGTTCTACTGCTATTTCATGGCTATCCTTCAGTGAAACATAGTCTCTGAGTATTTACAAGCTGCTTTTCCATGAGAAACTATAAGGAAAAGAGCAGAAAAACTACAAACAAAAAAGTTCAAGGAACAGATGTGGGGTCAAAGCTAGGAGGTAGCAGCGTCAGCCCATTCCAGGACAAGCACAATAAGTGTGCACAAGCCACAGGAAAAAAAAATGGGCTAGATGGGATTTATGCACCAACTCAGGTTCTGTCCACTCCTGTCCGTGACTTATAGATCAGTAGTCAGAAACAGATCATTAGGCATCTAACTAAGAGTGTAAGACACCCTATAACCAGTAGGAGAAAACCTTTTCTGAGCTCTTCAAAGCCTGTCTGCCATCTGGGAATATGGTGTTTCCTTGGAGAGTCACAAATGTCCTGCAACCTGCCAAGGCACAGTGACACCAGCAGGTGTTTTTTTGCCTGGATTGTGACCATTCAATTTCATTTGACCAGAGTGAAAATTTAAGGACTCGTGAGGCCCTATTTAATATCATCACCAACTCTGTGTCCCTTCCAATTCCTTCTGTCTAGAGTAACAGTTTTTCAGAACTCATCCTATTTAAAACTTCACTTCAAAATCTCTGAGAAAACTTCTGGTGAGGAGAAAGGATGTTCTCAAGTATTAAAAAGATTTTTTTTTTTTAATTAGCATTTACATCACTCTCTTCTTAATTTTAAAGGATCTACATAGGCAAAATAATATATATAGTATATACTATAAAGTATATAGTATATAATATACTATATTTGTATTAAAGTATATAAAATAGTAATAATGAAATATAAAATGACATTTCTCACCTCAAATGCTTGGAATGTGATTCCTATGTGAAAGCCCTCAGAAACTGTTATCTTCCAGATGCACTCTTTGGAAGGTCTGTAGTCATCTGGGTAATTGGGAGATTGGATCTGGCCAGCATCTTTGTGAATTTCTCCACCACAAATAGCTTCATAAAAAAACCCAGCAAAACTATGAGATTGAAGGTTTTTCCTTAGGTAAAGCCTGCTCCATACATAGCCTTATCTGTATCAATACCATTTGTTACACAAAGGCAACTACAAGTCAAGGAAGTTTTCACTTATCTAACATTCTGTCTTAGTGACAGTCTCCTGTTTTGCTGTGCTAACCTCCTTACAAGATGAACTCACTGGGATAGAGAACATTTATGGATTTGTGTGTTTCACACTCCTGGTCACCTTCATAACTGCTTAAAACCTGTCACCAGTGCCAAGGACCAAGAAAAGTTGAGGAAAAGAACCCAAACACCAACCAACCAACCAACCAGTTGCAGATCTAATCCAGCCACACGATGGCAATATTAACAAGCATGAGTTGAGCTGTTCACCAGGAGACCATCAGGCTGACTGCTGTGCATGAAAAATTAAGCTTTGTGCTAAATGTAAGAATGAATAACTTAAGGATCAAAAACAGAAAATTTAATTATTCTAGTTTAATACAAAACTAGCAGAGACCTCAAAGACAACAGCAGTTCACCATAATTGTCTGAAAGACTATGCAACAAATTAAAGTAAAATCACAGGCTAAAACCAATGTTACCCCATGATACATGACACATATGTCTAAAGAATATTTTGGCTGTGTTTAAAGTCAAACAGACAAAAAGCACTGATAGTAAGTACAAGAGAGATGGCACTGCAATGACACCTGCCAGACATCAACCATCTTCACCCTTGGGGTCTCCCCAAAACACACTGCATTAGCAATTCAGATGCAGGTTTCCCTATAGAGTCTTGGAAATTGCTTGCATTGGGTAACATTGTCTTGGTGTGCACTGTAAGCTGCTAAGCTTAACCTTGACCTAGTTAAATGCACCGCTTCACTACTGCAGTGCTAACTTCTTTCTTAAGAGAATCAGTGCTAAGGCACCACCAAATAGTTGCACTCTAAATTCAGCTGCAGAGCATAATTTAGGCTGTAGTTTGAGTTCATGCACTCAGAGCTACAAGTGGGTCTAGAGAGAACCTCTGAGGTACACTTCATAGAACTGTCTTCCCCACCTAATAGAAAGAGGACTACAAGAGCAGTTGTATTTCCAGCAGATGTCTGGGAATAGTCTCCCACAAGAACAAAGGCAAGTGATTGTGAGATTTCTCCTAAATGCCTACAGATTATCTCATCCACCTCTCTGTCCTGGGTGGGTGGCCTGTAGTAGACTCCTACTACAACATCTGGCCCGCTGCCCTTCCCTCTGATTCTAAATCAAAGACGCCCCACCCTGTCTTCACGACACTTGTACTCAAAGCAATCATAACAGTCCCTAACATACAGCACCACCCCACACCTCTCCTTCCTTGTCTATCCCTTCAAAAGAGCTTATAGCCATTAATTGTACCACTCCAGTCGTGGGAGGCATCCCACCATTTGTGTATGTGTGCCATTTCCCTAAATAAAGGAACTTATTTAAACAAAGTTATCGGTTACATTAAGGAGATGCTGACAGGTTTGGGGTTTTTTTTTTTAACAGCCATAAAACTGTCAGTCAGCAAACAGTATTTTCTCTATCCACTGCAGTAGTTCACGCTGAAATTCAGCTGAGCGAGCTTCACTGCAAAATGGAAAGAACATCTGCTGATAGAGCCTGAGAAGGCAATAATGATGAGAAATTTGGGGCTGCCAGTAGTACTGTAGGGCAAAACCACCAGCAGCTTCCCATCTTGAATCTCACGGAAGAAAAGGAATATGACTGAATCATGAGGAAACTTTCACCACATTAACTCATTTAGTATCAAGTAATTCTCCCATCACATGATTACGTGCTTCTGCGTCTTTCCTCTCATCTACTGAAAACTTTAGGGTCAAGATCTGAAGGAATCCAAATACAAAAATCCGTCCTCATTCACTGAACTCCCAGCAAAGTTCAGATGCATGAGCATTTACATGTGTCTCACTAAAGCAGAGGACAGAGAAGCAGAGCTAAAACCCACTTTGACTTTTTAGTATGTGACAGATAAGAGTTCAAAAGAGGAACTACCAGCAAGACAGAGAGCTTTTGGACAAAAATTGATAGAAAATCAAACATTTAAGGGCAATCCCTCCTGGAAACAAAAATTACCCTTATTACCTAGACACAGAAGTCACAGAACAGCTGAGTAAGCTACCTGACAATTGGAAGAAAGAAACATGCCAGAACCAGAGCTTGCATGAGAGAGAAATAAGGATTAAGGAAGATTTTTGGAAACTCTCCCATTTCAGCAAATAAATTATGGAGACAGATGCAGATAATCTCACTACCTGCTGCTCTGACAAGAGGAGGCTGAGCTAAGAAAAGAACTACGCAAAGGGCCATCACTTTTTCTGTGGCACAAGCTGGCTTCCATCAATCACATTCTGTGCTTGCTCTCAGGCTTAGTCACTTTCCAAATGGAAGTTTCTTGCAGGAAAGGGTTAAATAAAAAGACAGAGTCTTGAAGAAGCAGGCAAATAGTAACAGTCAGAAGGATGCAAAGTTTGACCACTAGATGCACATTCCACTTTCATCTGCTCTCCTCAAAAGTCAAGTGAAATAAGTATTGCTCATGTTTACTGAACCTTTAGGGTCATTTATTAATCAACAGGAAAAATGGAAAATTATCAAGAGAAAAGAAAGTTTTGCAAAGTGACTTTGGCAAGTAGCCAATGCAAAAAATATTTTTCTTTCAGTATCATTTAGCAATATGAAGCATGACACCATATTAACATGCATAATGAAGAACAGAGAAGTTGCTTCCTCAAAACATGCCTTGCTTTTTTCTTCTTTTTTTTTAAAGTTGGACCAGATATCACTGGTGAATAACCCATTGTAAGAATTAAGCTGACTAGCCCTCCAAAGCAATAAGCCAAAATAAAACAGTCTATTAGAGACACAGTGGTTTGATCACTTCTAATTCCAACAAACTACCATAAAAAGGGTGTTACTAACCACATGGTCCAGGCAACAGCTGCTTCTCAGGAGAGATGTGGAGAAAAAAAAAAAAAAAAAAACAAGCAGCAAAAAAATCAGGCAAGCTACCTCTGGCTCTGGGGCAACAATTCCTGCAGAAACCAGATATTTCTCCCATAAAACAGATTTGTTAGCCCCACACTGTTGTGAAATCCTCATATGCTTTATTTGCACTTCCCCAACAGTCCTGTGCTTTCTTCACTTCCCTCTGTTAGTATCATTTATATGAGTATATTAGAGACTTGGGCACTGGGCTTCCAGTATCATGCTTGTTCCTGTGGCTGCAGAAAGATGATATAATGTCAGTACCAACACAGTCAACTTTAGTACTGTTGACAACACTGGTACTTCTAAGAAGATGCCTGCTGCCCAGAGAACGATGAAGGCTTTTAATATATTTTAGAATCATTATTGTAAGAAATAAACATATATGGAGAATGGGTGTTACTGATTTGTTAGTGACTTTGGTAGTATGGCTCCTCCTCTGAAGTGGTTTCAGCATCTCAGTGCCATGCAAGTCTTCACAGTACCCGATCTGCAGAAGACCTGATGTGCTAATTTCTAACCTTCTCCAAGTAAAACATACCAGGAAGAAACCACAGAAGAGCCTTTACATTTGAGAAAAAAACCAAAACCAACAAACCAAACAACAAACCTCCAAAATAAGCTGCATTAAGTGATATAAAATGTATGATCAAAAAAAACCTTTTCCTGTTCAATTACTGAAAGGAACTCCTGTTATACACAGCGCTGCTGCTTTAAGGAGCTAGTTAGGGCAAACAGAACCTGGCCTATGAATGGAAGCTATTGCTCTGTGCTGCCATCCTGTTGTCCCCCCCCCAAAAATGTGATGATCTAGTTGGAAGATCCATGCCTTGTCTGCTGAAATAGCCTGCAAAATCTGCCAATTCCCATAAACAGAAGAGCGGGGGCTGTATCTAACCACACAGTGAAGTGGAACTCCTGCTGATCCCATAAACTCCTGCATCCTGTTCTAGCTGCTCCTTGCAATCAACAGACTTCTAGCTAGGGGCTGTACCTTCATAAATCACAAAGAAGCCTTTGCCCAGGATGTTACTGCTGCTCCGGAACTCGATCCACAGCCTGCTGTCCGTGGAGATTACTGGTTCAGGGATCTTGTCACCACAAAATCTACCTAGAAGGCAGGAAAGAGATGATAGCACCACATAGCAGGCACCTGTGGCCCCAGGCAGCAAAGAGTCTGTGGTTAAAGGAGCTCTGGCTTGTGTAAAACACCCTTTCACTCCCACCACTTGTGTTTTTGAATGAGTTTCTGTCCCCCCCCAATTCGTATTCAATTATTAAATTAATAAAAGTTTTCTTCAGCTGAGACCAGAATCCCATAGTCACAGATGCAGCCTCTGTTACCCAGGTAAAATCACAAGGGCTCTTGTTTTGATCACGTAACTGGGCAAATAAGCTGCAAGGGTAGGGAACCATGCCCTGTCCTTCTAAAGATGTGACATTAAGGAACATCCTTTCCACCTGCTAGGCCTTAGAAACTCCATCAGCATTTTTGCATCCAAAAGCAAACTAAGTCAAACTGAGGGTGAGATGTGGCCATGCTGATAAGAAAACACCCCTTATCTCATCCTCTGCTCTCACCTCTTCCCAGTGAAGCCTCTGCAGTCATTCAACCTCTTTCAAGAGAAAGAGACCAAGAGCCTTTTTGATCCATGGTTCACCCAGCTCTGAGCTCTCTGGCATGCACCAGCACTGGTAAACACACAAATCCTGCCAGCAAGGATGAATCCTGAAACAGAACAGCTGCAGAGGGCATCTGCAGCCCAACCAACCTCAACAACCCCCTATTTTGGTGCTCCTCTACCTGTTCCAACAAGAATCTCCTCTCAGAAACAGAGCAAACATCAAGTATGCATGAGAGCACTTCATGCAAGGATGGTTTTTCACGTCGACTGACACCAGGAGGGATATATACTGAATTCAACATGGCCTTGGCACCCTGTCCAACTGAATCCCCAGTAGGAATTTGACAGAGAGCAGTTCCTTAGGTTGAATTCAGTCAGGGCAGCAGTGATAGGGATCCTGGCCTTGCAACACCAGGCAAAGGTTTCTTTGAACAACCTCCACTGGGTAAAAACCTGATTAATGCTTTACCTGCAAGACAACACCTTAGTTCCCATCAGCACGCTGCACTGGTAGTTCCCTACACTGAATGAGAAGACAGACAGTTCAAGTCTTACTGGTTGGCAGGCAGCGAAGGCTGTTGCTTTTCCTATGTATGGAGGGCAGAGTAGCTGGCATGAATCCTGTGTATTGAAAGCCTAGGGGCCTCCTGCTTAGTCAGCTGCCCAGTCATCTACTGCCACTTCTGGCTCTGCCTGCCTCATCTTCATCACTTGGCAGCTTCAGGAAGGCTATGACCTTCAAGGATACAAGAGCTATGCTTCTGTGTC
This sequence comes from Athene cunicularia, assembly GCF_003259725.1. Classification (NCBI taxonomy): domain Eukaryota; kingdom Metazoa; phylum Chordata; class Aves; order Strigiformes; family Strigidae; genus Athene; species Athene cunicularia. The sequence goes on from NW_020799105.1 coordinate 4,385,502, forward strand.
AGGTCATTCAGGAGGTGTGTTGGAAACTTTGTTTCTCTGCAACTGCAGTTTCATCACCACTTTTTTCTCTCGTGGAGCCACTCATCCAAACATTATCTCAGACCCTAGCTTTACTCAGCTACTCAATTCTGAGCCCCTGTGCCCCCAGGCTGCCCATCGCTGTTGAGGCAGCATGACAGCCTGAAGCCTATCAATGGCATCTCCCATGTCCACTCCCAGAGGGGCTGCTAACAAACAGCATCAGAGTTGCAAAGCTCCTTCCTCGAGGGTCACTGAGCAACTGCCTCCTGGATTTAGACTTGGAGTTTAACAAGGGTGTCAAGGAGAGGAAACGCAGATGAGGAACGAGAATGAACAAACTCCTTAGAGTGTGATAAAGGACCCATTCATAAAAAGTTATACACCATTTAAAGGCTGGGTTTTCACACACTTCCCTGGGAAAATATGCAGCGCACATGTATTTTTTTTCTCTCCGCAAGAAGCCATGCTTTCACAATTCACACTAATCCCCCTCCCCGCCCCCTGCTGAATTGCCGTCTGTCTGCCTCTTCAGAGCTAATTTCATGGGCTCAGCCCCTTGCGGGAGCTGTGGCCACTCATGCAGCGTCTCCTTCCAGATGGAAACACTCATGAGTCCACCTGCACTAGGGGGACGGGGATGTGCTTGTCTTCTGAAATACCTTTAAATTACTGGGCAGAAAAACTAAAATAACAAAGATCTAAGTTGCAGCTGCTGGAGCAATGTTACCTGACACATGTGCAGCAGAAAACAGCAAAAAATGCTGCCAACCCCAAAACAGGCAGAAAGAAGTAAAACCAGCTACAGCTACAAACTAAGTGCTGAAAGATAAGGCCACAGAAACTTCTGGAGAGCAGCATGGCTTCAGCCTCAGCACTTCGCCTGGTACCAGTGCTGTGATGTCCAGTTGGCCAAAGAGGCCAACTCAGGCCTCCCCAAGCCCACTGACCCCATACTAACTAGCCCAGTCCTGTGCTGCAGCATGGGGCACAGCAACTCTAACATAGCTGGAGATGCTATACAACCTGATTGCTTCTTTCCTTTCAGGCACAAGTGGCTGTTTGCAGTGCAGATTTTACAAGCTGGGACATCAAGGTCAGGGTATGGAGTCAGGATCAGAGCCAGTGGCAAAGCAGGTGGAGCTTCTGACTGCCCACTCAGGGTAACAGAAGACTTGCAGTTATGATAGCAGGAGGCAGAGGAATAGGGAAGACACAAAGGAGCTGCATTGTCTTGAGATCTTTGGGAACAGGAGCAGAGTAGATAACTTGCACAGTTTGACATCCTAGGCATGGTCTAGCAAGTTCCCTGCTAGCAGTACAGAGGCTCAAAATACAGATTACTATGTATTTGTGAACATAAACTCTTGAGAAATAATGGCAGTAGCTTGGGCCAGGAGCTGCATGGCTGCTTCATTCTGACTGTCTGACAATTCCACCCCAGTCTTAGGAAAAAGCAATAATAAAACTCCAGAGACCACATTTTTAGTCCTAGCCATTCCCCTGGCTCACTTACCTCTCTGCCTTGCTTCTCAAGCTGTGAAAGGAAGGAATAAAGTCTTTGCTACCAAAGGGCTTGGAGCATGGATCATTTGGTGTGAATACAGCGCACCAACATCTCTGGATGGAGACATTAATGGATGGCCAGTGTACTGGCTAGATGTAGGCTCCTTCCAGGTAAAGGAAGGTTTGTTTCTGGGTTTCCCCCCCCCCAAACATCAAGAACACCACATAAAATGCAATTAATGAAATAGCTACTCACCCAGTAATGGAGCCTTCCTCCAGTAGCCATCACGCACCTCCACATAATCATACCAGCAAAGGCGACTTTTAAATAGGTCCATTGATGTGAAGTTTAACATAATCTGAAAGGAGAGAGCACACACTTCTCTTTAGGAAGGGAGCTACTTTAAAGGAAGACCCAACAGATTACATGCTTCACCTCTGCTACAGTGCTGCCTTAATGAGTATGCAGGAAAATACAGTTGGATTTTTTAATCAGCTTTCCTCAAAAAAGAAACCCTGCTTTTTATTTTAATGAAACCATGAAAGTACATGACAGCAAATAGCATTTTGCTACCCATTCTGTAATTCACGGTCACTGCTCCTCAGTTACTAAAATTTTACTTAGAAAAAGCCCAATTTGGGTTTTTTAAAATTAAAAACTGCATCTTTGGTTTTGATTAATGTAAACATCATAGAGAAACATATTGCCCCAAAACACAGATGTTTACGGTCTATACCCTTATATAAACAACGCTTATAAGCAATGGCTAATTTTGCTGACAAGTTTCCAAATCCTGACACACACAGCATCACTGTGACGCAATTGTGTTCAGTGGCTTCACCAAGCAGAGTTTAGCATTTACATTTTATCCCTTTGGTCTCCTTCCTCTGTAACATGTATTAGAAGTCACCAACAGAGTGTACTTGTGTCATTTTTGTCCTCACAAGATTTGATCCATGTATTAATTTACATCTATATAGTCTGTCACAGAAACATCATTAGTTTACAACAGATATTCTCCTCCAAAGCTCTGGCTGGATGTGCAGAGTGCAGTCTGTAACAATGTCACTTACTTTGTACACACTTTTGCAGTTTTCTGACTTTGGGCAGCAAAGGAAGGTTCATCTGTTTCTATGCAGATGAGTACTACAAGCCCAATATCTGTTCTAAGCTAATACCTCGGTGCTATGATGTTATCTTGTACCAGTTGCTGCATTTGATTAAACAGGTAAGTTGAAGCATTTCATTTAAACTTTTTTTTTTTTTTTTTTAACATTAGTCGTTCAGCATTTAGACACTGGCTCCCGACTGATACAACTCTTCTGAAGAGGCTGAGAGACAGGAGAATTTACAGCAAGATTTACACCACGAAACTCCCAGTGCCGTAGTTTCAAAACCTGGATGGTTCTTGGCACCTCTGCCTCTGGCGAAGCTCTCCCTGAAGCTAATGGTGGGAACTTAGCACTACATGGGACTGGTCTTGCAGGTCACAGAACTGGGTCACAGAGAAAGGCAGCTGCTGCAAAATGAGTGAGCTCTGCTCTTCTTTGTTCAAGTCTGAGTCTTAAGTATATCCTGAGGGTGGTCTTCAGCAAAACCACTCTGCTGAGGAGATCCCAAGCCAGGCTGTGTATTCTTGCAGCTTGGTATGGCATGAAAGGCCTGAAGGGCTGGTGTTAGTGGATTAAGGAGAGATTTCATTTCCACAGGAAGATCAATAAAACAAAATGATCTGGGAAGAAAGAGATGCTCAGTGGGGCTTGGCAGTTCAAGGCAGAGAGTGGGAGTCCTCTGACAGGGCCATTATGCCTGTGTGACAGGGCCAGGCCACTGATGTCACTCACAGCTCCTCAGCTCCCCGTAGGACCCCAGCTTGCTGGCACACTTCACCTAACTCTTCTGACTGGCACCTGGCTTTGAAAGGTGAATCCGGCCAGAGCTAGTGGGTGGCAGGAAAAGGCTATGCAGGATTCAGTCTTGAATTGAAAGGAAGTATCAGAGATCAACATGCAGCCCAGACCTGCGAGAGGGCTCTGCTCCAGCATTACCTCTTCTCACCTCGGGACCATGTATTCATGACCCCATCTCTGGAAGGACAGCAGTGGTGCTCAGGAATTTTTCCAGGATCCATCCCTGCACTCTAGGCATGCGGAGATCTTTTGGCAGCTGCTAACAATGTCATCACAAGCAAAACCACATGCAAGGGAAGTGCAGAGTATACCTTATGCTGGTGTGGGACCTACCTTCTCCCCTGGGGTCACTGAGATCCTCCAGACACAATGAGAATAGGAGGGGTAGCCATTTGGAAAACCAGGGGCTGAGAAATTTCCTGTTGAGTCCTGCAAGGTCTCTCCACAAGCTACAGGAGAGGGGGGAAAAAATACAGTAACAATAAGTGACTCTCTGAAAGACATCAGGGTCTACCAGAATGTTTGCACATGGCTGCTGTGTGTAGGTTGGTGGCTGGTACTCTAAGGATGTTCATTCATAGTACTGGCCAAAGGATATTGACCACCCGAGACCTTGCCAAAAAGATGATGTGAAATTTGTCAGAATTCCCAGGATAGAAGATGATCAGTGCAAGGACACAGGAGAAACAGCTTTAAAAAGGCACCCTTCTTCCTTCATCTTCCTTTCACACTTCAGCATTTTCAGGTTTCAACCCCATAGATGAATATCTCATCCACTAATCAAATGAAAAATATTAACCCCACTCCACCTCACAACCCCAAGACTGCTGCTGACAAGTCTGTTTTCCCTTCATTACAAGCTGCTCAATTAAGTTCTCCTTAGTTACCATTGTTAAGTGTCTTTTTTGAGGGGTTAAAACATCCTAACAAAAGCAGGGCAAGGCCCACTGACATCATGCTTTGGCTGTCTAGCACCTACCCTGCTGTCACACCGTGCAGGATAAAATGTGAGCACTGCAGCTCACTCTGCTCTCCACCCTCCCATTTTTGTGGCCTGCTGCAGTTGATGAAATGTAGATTCCAGAGCAACTTTTGAGAAGTAATATGAAGACATATGTTCCTTCAGGGAACTGCAGCTTCCAACATCTGGGAAAGGTATGACTACTGTAGTTCCTGCTCTCTGAGCCAGGAGGACCAAGCTGGAACAAGGAGTGATCATCTACACCTGCAGAGCAGCTGACTGGCTAGATGGGAGGATCACAAATATCAAAGCTCCCATATCCTTCAGAGTGTTCACTAGACACATGCAAACACTTATTGCAAGGAACAGGGACCTTGGCTTGCCCATTTTCCAGTTGTTTTTCCAATTTCCTAACCCACTGATGTTATAAAACTGCTCTTGACCTGCAGCTTGGTTTCCTCAGTGACAGTAAGACAGCTCCCAAAAATCCCTTGTAAGCAGCAGTGCTTTGAAAGATCTGACAAGTCCGAACATCTGGCTCCCTTTCTCATGGAAATGCCAGGGGATGTTCCTCTGTCTGATGCTATCACACACTCACTAAGTTTTCAGCCATGATTACATTTAGATGGGAGAGTTGAAAGTTGGAGGTGAAGAGACTGGTCCCATTCAAAAAGTTTAATATCTTCAAAAAGGGGAGAGGGAGTCACCTAGACCAGAATTTTTTAATTTCTCTGAAGTAGTTTGATCCACAGCTTGACAGATCAGACTAAATGAACAATAGGCAGGGACACAAAAAGGGGTTTTTGCCCAACCAAACAGGTCAATGGATGCTCTGGAAGGTGGAGTCACTCCTAGGAACAAGTAGCACATATTTCAATACACAGGTCAGCATGGGATCTGGCAAAGTGATTCTGGTCAGAAAAGCCAAAGGTATATTAAACTACTAGAAAAAAGCACCACTGAGCAAAACAGGCAGGTAAATGCACACATCTGCCCCAGAGGAATGAAGAAAATAAATGAAAGGTCCAAGCCTCTACACTGCTCCTTCCTTCTCAAGCAGCTTTGAGCCCTGACAACTTCCCCTACCATTATGCAACTACAAAGGAGCATTGCACAGCAAGTTTTATATCCAGTTCTAGCAGAAATAGCTAATATCCTCTCACCTCTCCCAAAATGTTTGGTAGGTGATGCTGTCCGTATTCTTTGGGTGGATGGAGATGCTTGTAAAAGGTGATAACCCGCAAGAACTGGAGAAGAAATCTGGACTTCTATCTGCAGAATAAATACACTTTCTTCCTTTCTACCTCTTGCAAAGATGCCTTTCCCTGTTACCTGAGTCAGAATCTGTTAGGATAATTCCAGCTCCCAGTATGTTCCTCAATCAGGAAATGCATGCTGCCCCAGCAGACAAACATCTCAAAGAAGCTGGGTCCCAGCCATACTTATTCTGAGGACAGCAAGCCATTCTTCAGCTGATCCTCTGGCATCACCACTGGTCAATGCATGGTCTGGAATGACCACCACCTTAGGATGGCTCTAGGAATGCCATCATCTGACAAACTGTCCCTATAAAGAGGGGATTCAAATCCATAACCCACCAAGGTAAATAAATGGGGTTTTTTATATGCTCAAAAATCTATTTAAACAAATATGAAATTATAAAGAGAGCTCTAAATCACTGGGAACACATACTACATGACCATAACAAAGAGGATTACTGTCCTCAGCTGTACCACAGTGAAGGTTTCTGACAGCCCAGAGTTAATTCTCCTAAGTGTAATTACACAGCTCCTGGCAAGATTGTAATTATGGAACAGGTACTAATGTATCTACTATGAAACATTACTCTGCTAAAAGATCAAGAAAGGAGACCCAGCTAGCTATCTACCTTGGAGAGGAAACTCTCCAAACATGCTGGGAGAGGCTGGCCTTTCAGCGCGGAGGAGAGCGACTGCTTGCACATGCATGAGTAATGCATATTTGTGCGTAGGGCACAATCTCTTGCAGAGCACACCAAAAAGCAATACAACTGTACTCCACTTAGTAGCAAAGAAGTCAACAGGTCCAATAAGACTAGTGTTTGGTACTTGTGGGATCCAAGAAACCGAGCTGAGATGGTTTTCGCCCATGGTGAAGAGCCTGTTTTACACATAAGCAGCTAGAAAGGAACAGAGGTGAAAAGCAAAGTAGAAAAAGCGAATGTTTCATAGGTCATTTGTAAATGAAATAGTTGAGTGACCGGCACTTACTGCTCATCAGCTGGTTACTGGTACATTACAACTGTTTGAAAATGCAGAGAGAATTGGAAGGGATGATATAATGCAGGACAATTCTCAATTTATGGTTTAGCCATTCCTACACAGCACAGCCACACAGGTCTGTCTCCTTCAGCACCACACAAGGCAGCAGGACATGCTGTTTGAAAGTATTTTGTAGTGACTATACTCATCAAATCCTCAAACATGCAGCCATATAAAATCTAACATTTATTACTACTTAGCAGAATGCAACTTGTCTTCCAGTTTGGTTTCACCTGGCTTGGCACTAACTTTAACCCAGCAGGTACAAGCTTTGGGGAATTAAGAGCAATTTAAAACAGCAGGGTTTTAGAATGGAAAAGCTAAGCCAGCCCTAACTGTAGCAGCTACAAGAGCTCCACTCTAATGAGTTGGGAGAGCCCTGTTTCTTACAATAGACAGTTTTTCTGACTCGTACCAGTACATGCTTGCAACTCATCCTCGACCATGCTAGCTCTTTTTTTGGGAGGATTTTCTCATGCATTCTCAGATGAAGACTCTCTTTCTAAAAGGGAAACCATCTGCCACTCAATTTCTGATTATGTTGTTGCATTTTACCTAAAAATCCTCAGCTTGACTATTGAATAAAGTTGTCCTCAACCTAAATTCAGACCCTGCTTGAACATACAACTGAAGTTCTTTGGTTTTGAACTCCTGTGGTTTGCATTTTGCAGAGGAAGAGAACTTTTCAAGGTGCAGATTCAAATGACAATTGAAGATGTTAATGTCATTAAATATACTGCATCCCTTCTCTTCAAATGCAACCTGTGTATAAATTCTTATGCAAAGAAAAACAGAAAACCAAACCAAAACAGATGTTTCAAGAAAATTTGTTTAGTAGGCATAAAGCTCTTTTCATTCTGCTGCAAAATAAGTTCTGAACTGCAACAAACTCTGCTACAGCTTTGTGGAAAAAAACCTAAAAAGGCAGAAAAGTTCTACTTTGCAAGTGGAAAACTTGAGACTCAGAAGGGTTCTAATTTTAAATAAAGTTGTTTTGCAGTTTTTAGTTCGACTTAAACCTCAGGCCAAAGTGGCTTTTCAGCTTGCCTTAAGAAATCTGAATCTATAGTAGATACTTCCAGCTATGGGAATGAAAAGCCTGTTGGTTTAAATCTGACTCGATTAAAAAAAACATGGTGCAAGACATCCCTGAAATTTTTTTTTGAGTATTCAAATGAACTAATCCCTAAATAAATCTGTGAGATAATTTTCCAAGAATTACCTCTTGTTCAACCAAAAGTGAGAGAAAATTATGAGTGGTAAAAAGAAAAGAAAAAGTTAATTAGAACTAGCACACCTAAGAAAGTTATACTACTCAGTGGTAAGTGATCCTCAAACATCCCAGACCCTGAAGTCCCCAGAATTCATTCTAGACCCTTATGAACTCTCTGACCTGTAGGTGGATACAGAGAAGCAGCAGATTTGCACACTAGCTATCAACCATTTTCCATGGCCTCATGAATGATTCACAGAGCAGTGGTAGCCAGTCACTCAGTTAAGATGCAACTCTGTACACTGGTAGAACTTATTCCTCCTCCTCACCTTCTCCCCTTTTTCTGTGATATACTTATTTGAAGAGGATTAATCATTTATGATCATATTAGGTTTATGATCAGTCAAAGCCACTCTCAACTGGGCCAATATGCTGGCCACATCAATCCATTTAGATAAACTCTTGGGCCATGCTTGCAAAAGTACTTTTTTGTGTCCCTGCATTATTACGAATGTTACAGAGTCATTCTGCAAAATTAGAGCAACTCTCTCATCTCTCATTCTCCACTATCTTCTCATGGATGCTTCATTACCTGCAGAAATTCAACAAAGCCTGTTAAATTTTCTAACTCCAAGCATCACATCTCCCATGCTATCTCTCTTCTCAGTTGCTGCAGTCAATGCCACAGGCACCAGACCGGGTGCATCTTGGCTTGAAGCCTCTCTTTACATACTGTCCTTAAGTCTGGCAGATTGCTTTTCTGAAATCTGGTTTTCTCTGTTAACTTATTCAGTTGAAACTGTTGCATAAACTTTCACTAACACCTCCAGTTTAAAAGGATCCTTTTGTTCTGATGGGTAAATTTAGTCTCACAGTCATATTTGTGATCCTAGTGATCTTTTTGACTACCTTTTCAGACCCCACATAAAGCAGAACCCGAACTATTGGTCTTTAGTATGTCACACATACATAGATGGGTTCTCTACCAAAGCTGTTCCTAGTCTATCAACCCTTCAGTAGCAGAAAGAAGGATATAGTCCTCTCCTGAACAGCCCAAAGCACCAGCTTCCAGCACCTGTTTGTTTCACAAATCAGCATATTTGAGCTTTCTTCCATGTTATCTCCCAAGCCTCAGTGCAACACAACATAATCACAGAGATAAACTTACAGTTTCTTTAAGGCTCGTCTCTGGGACAAGAAGTATATAAATAATTCAACAGAAGTTTGATGGTTGGTGTGTAGAGATCCCAGTTTACCAGATATCCCTCTGCACTTTGCTAATTCCTAGTCCCTACTCTGTGCGTGGTCTTGTACATCAATTTCATTTTCTATGAACAGAGTCTCTACTGGACTAACCTGAAGCCCTAAACCAAACTGGAATACTGGCAAAGTACTAATAGGAGACACATATTAGGCAAGTTCAATCCTCACAGAAGTCCAGCCTGAAGAATTTGATGGTCTAACATTTCCTGAGTCTCTTTCATCAAAGGGATTGTTAAGGTGCTCTTGAACTCCAAGGCCTTACAGATAAACCACGTGTCTACTATAAAGCTGGATCCATCTCCACAAGCCATATTTACCTGGGCATTTGTACAACTTCCTCGCCTGAGCGATGTCTCCCTGACTCAGGCGAATTCGCTGACCAATAGTTGGCCGGACCCCATTATCATCACGACGGGGAAGGATGGTGTCGAGGAAAACCCCTCTAAAGGGAAGAACAGAGAGACACAGGGCAGTGAAGTAGATAAAGTGACATGATGCACAGAAAGTCATCCTGGCAGGCCTCCCACACCATCCCCTTGACCATATATCTCATGCTAACAAGCAAGAGTAATGCAGATTGTGATAACTGCTTATCTTGAGGGGGCCCTTCTTGCTATAGCACATAACTTCCAAATGTAAACACAAGTCTACCAAGCCAGTAAATTCCTGATATATTGTGATATATCAAGGTTGCTGCTGCCTCTGAGTACAGACATATTCCTTGCTATAAATCAGAAAAGGCAATGAAGTGTTCTTGCAAAGGTTCATGGTACATCTGCCTCAGCAGGAGCACAGATTGGACATTTAAGCCAAAGGAGCAGAGTGAAGGGGAGTTTGTTCAGTAGCTGGCAGTGACTGTGGTTGCCACAGACAAGATAAAAAAAACAAGTGCTCTAGCTTTGTTCTGCATGAGTTTCTAAGCTAGTAACTCCACTTGTCTCTGACTCTTTTTCCTCACAACTATTTCTTCCATGTGGTACTTCATACTTAGGAGCTCTTTACTGCACTTCTGATCTCAGTCCAGTAAAGGATTTAAGACCAGGCCTCGCTTCCATGAAAATGCAGAGTCCATGCATCCAAGCAAAAGCTTGCACGCAAGAGAGACCCCAAGGCAACATTAGGACTGCAGGGCTAAAGTGGGAGGGAGGAATCAAAAACCTGAACTCTAGGCTGATGAAGGCCAAGCTTTTGTGGCCAGACTGTCCAAGTCCACAGGAACTATTTCACTGCATCCCTGAATGCCTGACAGGCTTGGAGGTGCACAGGCTAACAGTTGAAATTTCAGCATCAGTTCAGTGAGGAAGACTTCTCTTTCTGAAGGACAGGATACAACTATCTGTAGAGTTTGATGGGAAATCAGGGCAGAAGCAGTAATTTCAGCGCTGCCTAGTCCTGATACAAGATTCTTCAGGTATCGGTTAAGCTCTGAGTACACAAATAATTCTGTTCATTGGGCTGTTCAACTGTGTAAGAGCCTTGGGAAAGAGTTTGAGAGGGTTTTTTGCATTGGTTTGATTTTAAATAAATCCTGCAGGCAGAGTACTTGGATCACAGCTGTCCAGAGCTGCAGTCAGTATTCTTGAACAGAAATTATCATTCTATTAAACACATTTTGTGTGAGGAAATTATTTTGTAAATATTCAAACTGAAGAAAGATATAGAGAGGAAAGAATTTAATCTGTTTTAAAAACTAGAATCAACTCTTGCATGGGGGATGTTTTTCTTTCAGTGGTAGGAAAATTCCCTGATCAGCACCAAAATGAGTGCTTACAAGCTCTGAGGTGAGCCCATCTAATTTTGGTTGATGAATTCCAGCTGGCATTCTACACTGCTTGCCTCAGGCTGAATTTATTTATGTATCAAAAATAAATTCTCCAATTCCAGAAACACCATGAACAGAGAAGCAGGTTGGTTTGCTTGAAGTAAGTTTTCAACTCTCCTCAGAAGTTCACAGAAGAACTTGGCATTTAGCAGGGATGTACTTCTGTGGCCAGTGAAATGCTTTCTGCAGATCTCCAGGCTCAACCAGGGAAGAATGACAAAGTTTAATAGAGAAACCACCACTTGTACATACAAACTTTTGATTCTTTCTCCCATTCTAGCCCTCACAACTACGTACTCACAGCCTCTGGCCTTCTGCAAATAGCATACACCGAGGATATTGCTCACACAATGCAAACAACCCACAGCTTCAAATTACCCTTATTACCCTGCCAAACACATTTTCTTCCAGAAGGCTCTACCCTATGTTGGGGCAGTAAGATTTATGGGTTTGCCTTTTCCACCAACTGAGTTTTGTACTCTCTACACATGCATTGCTGAACGTGACTCCAAATTACATGGTGGTAAGTATAGTTCCTCTTGTTTTACTATCAAAGGAACTGAGAACAGAGGAGAGTCTTCCTGGCCTAAACCACACAAGTCCCAGCAGTCCCATGCTGTCCACCCAAACCCCATCTGCTTAACAACACTTATGATGTTAAGCTGCATGTTTGGTGTGTGTCTTTAATAGCACCGATACTTTGGCTCACAAATTAAAAACCACCAAGCAGACATCATTACACAGAGCAGCTCAGGAACTCTAACACCAGAACCATTCCTGAATAAGATACCTAAACTCTCCTCCCAGAGGTAGGAAAAGAACCCAGCAATCTTGGGATGCCCCATTCTCCTGCTGTCCAGGCATGGGCAGAACAGGCATTAGCTGCCCAACACAGTGGTAAGCCAAGCACAACAACCCACCATTGCTACTAGCTAAGAACAACAGAGAGAAGAGATACTCTCAAGAGTCATTAGCATCCACACAATACCCTGAATGTGTAAAGATTTATGCAAACATCATGAAATTATCAACTAATCTTGGGAAATGCTGAACATTCACTGTGTCATCTGAGGGCAACTGATACAGGTGCTTGAACACCACTGAAAGAAGCAGCTATTCGAGGCAGGTTAAGCACTCAGCTGCAGGCACCTATATTTTGTCCCAACTCTACATTTATATCCCCATGTGCAGAAGAGAGACAATACTACTTCTCACAGTAAAACCTGTGGAGGATGCGTAGACATCATGCACATAATTAGGATGGTGTGTTACAATTATATCAAGAAGATGCCTGTTGAAAAGCAGGCAGTGCTACCTGCACCCTAATTTGAACACAAGCTTTGCAGAGGCCATGTTTATAACTCTGGGCTGTGCTGCCATGTCTACTAGCAAGAGACTTAGTGAATTAAGGAATTAAGGTGACCACTATTTGCTTAGAGCTCTGTGAAGGTTTAAACTTTCTTATTGCTAAGCTGCCATTTATGGGTCTTGACAGCTGTATAAGAAATTGTTTAATGAGCCAGCAATATTAAATTTAATTTGCTGCCACATCTGCAATGAAAGCACCAGGAAATAAAAACCTGCAGCTACACTCTGAAAAACAGGCAACTTTGTGATATAGGCAAGAATAGAAATTCCCATGGTAAAAACTTGTTACTGCTGTCATTACAGCCTCTTGTGCCATCCTCCTATTCCCATTAGCCACAGACACAAATGAGAAGTAAGTTTTGCTGTGAACTGTAAATGAGGAGTGACTCCTACAGCAAATTTCAAAAGCACCACTGGAAACAATTTCCATTGGTAGGACACACTACATCTCAGAAAAGCTGTCACTTTCTGTCCTAGGTACAAAGTTTAGAATAAAAAAGACCCAGGATTTGCAGCAGCACTTGACCATTGCAAACACCATATGATTTGCCACCATCAATACTCACAGGAGTTGTAAACAATAAGGTTGAGCTAAGTGCCACATAAGAGTTGCTTCAAGACACTAAGTCACAGACACATCTTTGTGTCCTTCACCTCCTCCTCACTCACACACCCCATCTCCGCTGGTGGGGTGTTCACACCATCTTTTTCCTATGTAGACTTTCTGGTGTCTGCTAATGTATTAAAACACCCATTATAGTCCTTCTCTTGCATGGTCACACAGGGCTCTCTCCCATTCCTAGCCACTGATCTTAATGAAACTTGCTGGAACTTACTATCTTCATGGACTCTATGGGTTGCAACTGGCCAGCACTCACAAAACTCAGTAAGGTGGGAAGGAGACATGCATACACTCACAAATCTCTACTGATTGGTCTAAATAAGCGTCATTCCCTCAGGGAAGCAGATGTCAAGACAGGTCTTGGTAAAGTAAAAGCCTGTTCCCAGCACTGCTTATTTACAGTGAGAGCACAATCAGCCCACAGAGGCACTTAGTGCTCAGTTCAATTACTGCACAAAGACTGCTACTGGGGTGAGGGTGGGTCACAGAGACAAAGGGCTTAAAGAAAACAGACTTAAAAATCCTATTAAGCACCAATTTAAATTTAGAAGGACTCTTGCCATTTTTATCCCTTTTTGGCCTAGCAGTGTTCTGAAGGACCCTGCTTTTTAAGAGACACAGACTCACAGGCATCTACAATATAAATGGCAGTAATAACTTAATACTGCTTTTGTGCAAGACAATTCTAACCATTTAGAGTCTAGCAAATGCTGGAAGGGCCTAGTAGATACCTCAAGGGAAGAAAAATTGTTTGCTTTGGGTATTTGATCCAAAGAAATCTCTGAAAATTGCAAAGCACCCTTGCTCCGCCACATCTCCACCTGCCAGAACAAGCAGCATTTCACAAGTTTGATAATTTTCCCCTGGTTGATGTGAAGCTTTAGAAATAAAAGCAGAAAACAACAGGCTTGACACTTCTGTACAACTGGGTAGTAAGACTTTTTATAATAAAAGTCCCAAAGACACCTTTAATTTTTGCAACAAAAAGTTCTCAAGAGTTTGAATATCTGTGCTCTGCCTCCCATCCCCTTTATTCATGGTATATAGTGAAGGAAAGATCTTGAGAAGAAGCAATAGTGGGATTTATGGAAAAAAAAAGCTTCAAATAATGCAGCAAAATGAAGCTGGTCATCCAGTAACTCTCATTCCAAATCCAGGACATAAATAACTAGATATGTTCATTTCACCTCTTTATCCATTAGAGCTGTCTGATCATAAAATGGGCTCCATCTGAAGGAGTGAAATGGGAGTCAAGGGCAAACAGCCTACACAGAAACGGGCCAGTTAGTTGGGACAGGAACAGAACCAAAAACTTCTCCGTGAAGAAGCCAGTCACACAGAATCACAGAGCTGCAGAGGCCATGATCTAAAGCACATGTATAAATGGTTAAAAAAAGTACCCAAGTAATTAAAGATCACAATCTTCGGTTTAAGTTCTCCCTTGGCAAAGTTGCTAGGATCTCTGAAGGCAATTATGACTCCAAAGCATGAGCTGGACAACCAAGAGATTCAAAGCTGGTGCCAGCATTACCTTTCCTTGCACATGGACATATGCAAGACATACATATACACTACCTGGAAAGGTTGCAAAACATGTTTGAGTTTATCAGCACTGGGTGAATATAGTGGGGAGGGGAAAACAGGAGTCCACCATACTTCACCCACCTTGACTTTCCAAATATTTTTCAAGCTTTGCAATTCAGCAGAGCTCACTGAAACTGCCACATATTTCTGCAATAGATCATAGGTCTCCTTCTAGGCTCCATGTATCCCAAAGACTCAGTTGTAACTACTGAAAACAGTCCTAAGGACATGTAACTTTGGATTATCACCTGGAGAATGTGTTCCTAGCATAGTGCATGATGCTGTCAAAGTCATAGGTCTCTCCCAGTGAGTTCACTTCCCCAGCTTCCATCTTTAAAAAGTTGTACTCCTGACCTGTGATGCCAAACACAAAGGGAAAAAAACAAATCACTTTAAAATAAAAAAAAAGAAAAAGCCTTAAACCTCTGGGAGCCTAGAATGAAAGTGATATATACTCCTACATTGCAACAATTCTAGCTGGATCTCTATTCACCCAACTATTTTGACTGTTATTCTAGGCAAGATCTGGCAAGGTCTAGACAAGGTATTCTAGCAAGAAAGGTGTCCACCCTCCCAAAAGCCAGGTGGAAGAACCTGAAGTGCTATTTTACCTTGCTGTATGTTCTCTCTGATGATCGTGACATGCTGGTCCCTGTCAGGCCGTGTGTGCTCATGCCAGAAACCCACCACATGACCCAGCTCATGAGCCACAATACCAAACTTGTCACAGTTCTTTCCAATGGATATAGCCTGAGGGCCCCCTCCTCTGCGACCGACATATGAGCAACATCTGCAAAAGAAAACCCACAAACCCATGCAGCACATCAGTGAATTGAGGAAGTCTGAGACATACGAATGATGGATGGCGCCTGGCAGGGTCCAGGACAGGCCAGCAGTTGCATACACTAATTATATGTACTTACATGTATATATGTGTGTGTGTATAAAGAAAACATGTAAGTGCCTATCTATAAAAATGCATATATACACTTAAGTGTTATCACACGGAAAAGAATCCAGACAGGCTTAGCAACTTCTGAGCAAATACTAATTTATTCTGGTAATTCTTACACGAAATGACCTGATGCATCTCTGTGACACATTCCCCCATGTAGCCATTGGTCTATTCTGGCCAGAGCTAGACTTACAAAGACATTTGTCAATGGAAGAGATGTTTGCAGTGCAGTCAGCTGCAGGGAATGTGTATGTCACTTACCCACACGTTCTGTACGTGAACACAATGAAACTCTCTTCATCAGTTCTCTCCACAAATGTTACACAAGTGTGCTTCTCCCAGTGCCTCATTGCTTGCTTAAAGATAGCTCTTTGGGTTCCTGAAAAAGAAATCCAAGAGCAACAAACAGTGAAGGCCTGACTTTCAGGAAAAACTCCAAAGGACTTCATCTACATAGGGAACAGTCTATCTTTCCAAGTCTATCTTACACCTGTAGACACCTCTTACTGTATCATCCTTTTCTCTCCTTCTGCTTGATGTTTAATTAGAGCAATTAATTCAAGTAGCAAAATTGGTTAAGCACATCAATAATTCTGCATACAATAAATTTCACCTCAGTTAGGTAGCAGTCATTCTAGCAGAGATGCTGAGTGTTCTGATCTTGAGCACCAGCTACTCAGTGGTGTGCCAAATTTGCTCTCATGACACAATGTAACATGATCACACACATCTTTTAAGACCCAGGAATCTCACGAGTGCTACAGATGCTCCTCAAAACTACGGCAAAGCTGTTGTTAGGAGTTTATCTTTAAAATTAGAAGAAAAAAAACCTTATATAGGAGCTACAGGCAGTCTCAGGGCAGTATAAGAAGGTGTAGAGATACAATACTGCTCTGTGCTCAAACTGAGGGACAGCTCAGGACTTGAACAGAGACACCTGAGAAGTAGGGTATTATGCCTGTCTCACTCTAGCAAGAAGACAGGCCACCAAACATACTGGCCTTGAACGCCCAGGGAGGGGGGTACTTCTAGTAGTCACTCAGCAGCAAGTCAGAGAGCTGGGAAGCGATAGCCCAGAGCAGTACACTGCCTCAGGAGGTTCCCTACAGTACGGCCTTACCAGCATAGCCTTTGGTACATGCAGGACTGGAGAGCAAGCCACCACTCTCAAGGGGGACTAGAGAGTGGAGAAAGGCCAGAAGTACATCAGAAAGGCACAAGGAATACAGAGAGGAGCTCCAGTGTGGGATTAAACTGAGGAAAACCACCAAGACGAACGCAAGCGAGAACTGTGGTATGGCAAGAGCTGCTTCTTACACAAAATTTCTTCAAAATGGAAGGATGGCATTACCTACTCTGGACTGACTGTGAAAGTGCGACACATGCAACACAGAAACAACTCTCTCATCAGGCCCTGAGTGATGGGGACAGCTGATCTCTGACAAATGTGGGGAGACAGAGGTGGCTAGCAGGCTACTCAATATCCTGCCAGGTTGCAGGATATCCCTCCCTTTGCAGGAGGTGAACAGACCCTTCCGCTGGGGCTTCACAGACTCCTGGCAGCAGTGTGGGTGCTGGGACAAAGTACATCATGAAAGCCCAACGGAATAAGGTCTGCTGGATCTAAGTGGGAGATAGTGGAGGCAGCCTGAGGGACACAGGAAGGAGCTGGCTCCAGTGAGGCACACAGCATTTATCATCCATGAGTCAAGGAAACCAATTCCATGGGGAACCACTGAGCTACAGAGAGGTGGCATCAGAGCAAGTTGTCCATCTGCTTTGTGTGAGATTGTGGAAGGAGATCTGCTGCACCCCAAGAAACATTTTAGTTTGGACAATGCCCAAGAGATGTTATAAAGATGCTAAAAAGGATACTTTGAGAGCTCCTCATCCACCATGGGACACAGTTCACCATTCCTCCCCCTCACACCTACAGGAGACCCTGAAGTTTGGTGCCCAGAAAACATCAGGTCAGGAAGCAGAGTGCACAGAGAAAGTTCTCTGAGTGGGGATTCAGAAAGCAAGCCAGGGTACTTTAGTTCCTGCTCTTCCAAGAGCAGAGAGGATTCCTTTCTGGAAACACAGGGGGTGAGCACAGCTCACAGGTGCTGGACCCTGAAGCAATTAAGAAACGTAACCAAGTCACCCAATTATTTCTTGAACTCCAACAGAAGAAACATCTTACTGCACTCTTCAGTCTCAGACTTCCACAGTGCACAATTCCTTATGCAACCACATCACCACTCTGCCTCAGGAGAGAGGCTCCCAAGGACCTGAATCATTTGTGGGAAAACTGCTCCTGAGATCTCCCACACATTTTGAAGCACTCACCCCTGAGCAAACAGGAAGCAATGTTTTCTCTACTGACCAGTGAAATTTCCTCCGATCACATAGGGGATCACCCCCCCTGGCCAGATCCTCTCAGCTCTGGATGTGGTTGCCCTGCGCACTCTGTGAGAGGAGTGTGTATCCATCCCAGACTCATCTTTATATTCCTTCCTCTTCGGTCTCCTCACAAGCGTTGTGTTCTGTCTGCCATCTGCAAAACAGAGTGGCGAACTGTTTAAATGCTCTTTAGTTCCACATGCAGCCCTGAGGTAATACCCCAGAGCTTCGGAAAAAGAAAAACAGAGAAAGAAAGATGTTAATCCAAACCAAAAGCCACAGCCAGATTTGCCAGTGATTTATTTGGGATTTAGAGACAGTTAACCTGTAGCAAGCTGGCCCTTCTTGTCTTGGAGTCTCCATACACACTATGCCAAACCCATTCTTCCAGAAAGGTGTAAAGGGACACACCCCCTGTCTCTAATCAGCTACTCTCTCCAATAGCAACTTCATAGATGTGGACACAGTACTTAAACAAGGGGAACAGGAGGAGGGGGGGTGGTGGTGACAAACAAGCCCAGACATCCCTGTATATTCTCATCCTGCCCAATTCATACAGATCTGCAGAGAAAGGTTCGTTCTATTGGGGCTAGCTTCACAACAGCAACAACTATTCCTTTGAGTTGGCCTTGAAAGAAAAGGATGGACCCCTTAGACTGAAACCTATATTCAAGGATGAAAAGTATTACATAAAAGTGTTTTCACATGCTAAGCATAGGATAATTTGGAAATATATACAGATCAGATGGTCTCTGCTGGAGGAGGGATGCTTAGGGTGAAAAAGCCAAGGCATTCTATACTTGGCACAAATCTCTATCCATTCTGAATTTCTTAATTTTAATGAAAAGGAGCAAAAATACAGAAGGGAGAACAGGACACGTGTCTTACTTCTTGTTAAAAAGGCAGGGGAGCCCTGGCTGCGTGGTGCTCAGTGTTGACCATAAAACCTGCATGAGGATTCACAGGGGCTTCTAGGCAGATCCTGCACCTTGCCCTGCATCTGTGCTCCTGCAGCTCTGCTTGGATACTGGTTATGCCTACACGAGCTGCACTTTTAATTTGGTGTGGGTCTCACCCAGCAGAAAATATCCTCTATTCAGAGCTTCCTGGCTGTTAACCCCGTATTTGCTGTGCCATGAGTGACCCAAATTCTCAAAGGTGCCACAATCCAGCTGGGATTTACTAGCATGTGTAAGGACTGCGCAGACACCGCTTCTTAGATGAGCTACCTGCATCACGCAGCCAACACATCATCTGGACTTGGGCAAAGTAGTAAGAGTACAGGGGTTGAAACACCTGCAGAGAGTGCTGGACCTGCAGAGAATTCTGGCCTAAAGGATCACACCAGAGGGAACTCCCTCCTCACCTCCAGAGGCAGCACTGCTGGCAGTGGCTCCTCAGTGCTGGTGGACCTCTCTGGAGCACAAAGAGGAGGGATCTAAGCTCCAGCTGTGGTCTTGTGATTTGTATGGAAATCAGCAAGACCAGCTACAGCTTTGCTTCCCAAGTCAGGGATGTGGGCTGCTGGGTTATGAAAAAACACAAGCCCTGCCAAGAACTTCCTCCAGTGACTAGAGGGGTTGCTGAGAGTCTCTTCTCCCATTCATCCCTTCAACAGAAGCACAAGTAAGCAAACCACTACTGTCAAGGCTGAGGGGATCAAAACAATGGGAAGGAAATTAAGGCAGTGCATGAGGATGGAAGAAATGAACTTCATACTCTCCCTCCTGCTTCACCAGGTCCAGCCCTTCCCACTGAAGGCCTTGCTCTGAGCTGCAGGATAAAGCTGGGAATTTGCTCTTCCTCCTGAGCACCTCCCTGGCATGCTGGCTGCACCTGGCATTTAAGAAGCTGGCCCATCCCCAAGCCAGCTGCCCCATCATCCTCAAGCCAGCTGCTGGACCCTGGAAGGCAGATGCTCTCCAATGAAGTAAGAACCATCCTCCCCTTCTTTGTGTAAACCTACCCCAAAGAGGTACTGCTGTGGCATTACAAGGGTCACAACTGGAAGAAGGGAGAGGGTCTCTAGACAGAAGTAGTCTTGTGGACACCTGTCTCCCAGTCACAAACTGCTCCTGGGGCTGCCCAAAATCTCCACGGATTTGCACACAGCTCCTGCCATCAAAGCCAAGTGAGGAGCCATATGCCCTGCACTCTACTGCACCTGCACAGAGGACCCTGGGTGTATGCCACCAATACTTCCATTTCTTGACACTAACACACCTTCTTGGGTGAATTCTCTGCACCAGTCCTGCAACAACTCTTGACTGCTCCTAATGCCTGATAAAATTTTCTGCCTTTAACAACTTAAATTTTCAGTGGATCCTTGGAGAGACCTGACACACCGTCCTAGCAGGGACTTGGGGAAAGCAAGCAGCAGATGCTGTATCATCAGGGAACAGAAGAAATCTGGACAGCATGCTTGAAGAAGCACTGCTTACAGGCACTGCCAAGTTGCCTGTATGGAGAGGGTTTCTTCAGAAAGATAAAGCCAGACAGCCTTGCTAATGCTTAGTGTACCTGGATAAACCCTCTCTCACTGACTTGTACTATTGCTAAGCCTGGGACAACTGAGATTCTTTCTAAAATCCCCCGCTCCCTCCATGATGAACAACACCCACACCAGCTGTGGGTGAGAGACTCCTTACACTGCCCAGAGCCCAGGCAGTACTCTGCATCTGTGACATGCCATGGAACAGTCCCTGCTGCTCTCTGAAACTCACTCAGGAGTCTCTTAGCCTCATATGGACAGCAGAGACAGTCCAGCTTTACACCAATAGCAGCAACAGCCCATCTCTAAGTGGAAACAGGCCACCAGAAGCACCAACACAGCTCTGCAAGCAGAAGCATCTTCCCCAAGTGCTCTTGCCCATTGCTCCACTCTCAGTCCTGCCACCAGCTCAGGAGACATAAGCAGCTCCAATGAGGGAATACAGCAATGTGGGCTATGAACACAGCAGCCATGACTGGCTGTACCTGGCATTTAAGAAGCTGGCCCATCCCCAAGCCAGCTGCCTCATCATCCTCAAGCCTCAAACATCTCCCCTGCAGACTGAACTGCTGCATGGTCTCTCTGCCTCAGTGCCTCTGTCTATACATGGGAAACAACAGGCTCTCCTGCCCACATCTTGTAGAGAACAGGGCAACCCTGTGGGAATGCCTGTAAGATCACAGGTCTGGACTGATCCTGTAATCAGTACCCTACCTATATGAGTCGGAGAAGCCAACTGAAACTTGGCCTGGGTGATAACTTCAGGTGAACAGATGCATAAACTTGTTTAGCTGAAACATCTCTGTGACAGTGTCATGGCTACCTGTATGCACTGGGTCTGGATGTGAGGGAGTTAACTTTCCTCATAGCAGCCCATAAGGTACTATGTTTTGGAACTGTGACTGAAACAGTGCTGATAACACACCAATGTTCAGACTATTGCTGAAAAGTGCTTGCAAAGCATCAAGGCTTTCTTTTTCTCACTCTACTGAGTCCTGTCCACTTCCCCAAGTGAGTAGACATGGGATAGGCAAGAAGCTGGTAGAGGATGCAGCTGAGATAGCTGACCCAAATTGTCCAAATAGATATCCCATACCATATTGTCATCATGCTCAGCAATAAAATCTGTGGAGTTCTGTCTCCAAAGGTAGCCATTGCTCAGAAACTGGTCTGCTTGTGGATGGGGGTGAGCAATTGACATTATACCCCTTGGTTTTAGGTTTTTCCCCTCCTTCCTTCACTTATTAAACTGTCTTTATCTCATCCAGTGAGTTTTCTGACTTTTGATTTACCTGCTCTCTCACCTATCCTGCTCTGAGCAGCTGTGAGAGTGCTTGGCTGCTGGCTGGGGTCAACCCACTACCCTATACAAGGCAAACCCACCCTTGCAGAGAGTCCACCAACAACAACAAATGCACATGCCTGGGCAGGGCTAGTCTCCTAGACACAGAGGCACACACATGTACACAGGACAAAACACAGTTTTACAGGGGATAAAAAAGTAAACAAAAGATACCCAAAGGTCTGGGTGGGGTACCACATTACCCTTTTTAACTGCTTTGTTACTACAACCGGTTGAAGTGGTGTTCTCACTTGACACAAGAGACTGTTCTCCCAGGCCTCCTGCAAAATAAAAAAAGAGCAGAGACACATCTCCTGGTGAGTTGGCTGCCAGAGCTCTGACATGAGAAGGACAGCAGCTAACAGTGATGTCATTTGGGGGTGTGCTGGCCACAAAAATTGGTTGCTTTCCCTGTACAGGGAGTGGGGACTAAGAGCCGGATAAAGCTGGGCTCTTTTCCTGGATTTGTTCCTAGCCTAGAGTGACACCTTGCAACTCATTACCACCCCATACCTTAGTTTCCCCATATACTGAACAGGCACAAAGTCTCTTCTAGGGAAGGTTAACTCCATGGCCATTTACTGAGAATAGGAGCTATACAAGGAGGATGGTAGCCATTGTAAGTACCACTGCTAAATCTCAAAATTACAAGGTACACTGTCAAGGCAAAGAATGATTTACATTCAGACAAATTAATTGTTTATTACATTCAGACAAATACACTTTTATCAACATCTGGTCTGAATTCAGCCTAATCTGAAAATAAAAGTCCTTCTCTGACGCTAATACCCACTAGCTACCAAAGCAGGCTAGCCATGCTAGCTCCTGGGTATTTCTTGTGCTTCATCCAGCACCAGCTACCCCTTCCTTTTGGAGCAGCACTACCAGGCACAAAGAGGTCCCCAGCTTGTCCACGGAGGTGGCTCCCTCCAGCTCAGTCATCAAAACAAAAATGGTTGGTCCCACTCTGAGTACCTCCATGCCTGGCTTTTCTATTTCCTCATGGAAAACAGACTCATGATATTCTCATGATGCACAAGACACCAACATGTTGGTGGAGGGATCTGACTGCTTGATGTCACAACTATTGGGCACAGAAACCACTGCAGTTCCATGGCACTCTCCTACAGACAGCACTGTGCCCAACACGCTCCTCCAGACAGCACTGCTGCTTCCTCTACCCCTCAGTGTGCTACAGCAGAGCATTACTGGCAGCAGGGTGCAGTGAGCAGGGTGAAGCGACTCCACTGGGTTAGGCTGTCTGGCACACCAAGAGGGCCTGAGGGGGCTCAGTGCATCCAGAATACTCTACCAAAAGATGAAGACTCAGGGAGAGATCCTAGCTCCCCAGAAAAGTCACTGCTAGGGAATGGAGACAGAGACCCCTGTCTGTAGCCCCTACTGGTGTTTTGACCATTAAAGTACCACAATACTTGACAACAGCCCAGTACTAGATTGTAGTTTTTCTGATGTATGACATACAAATAGGATCTTCCCTCAATACAGGATCCATTCTGCCACAGAAAAAGATTTAAAGTGTCACCCAGTGCCAGAAACCTATTTAAAAAAAATAACTTGTTCATGCTTCTGTTTCAAAGGACTTCAGAGTAGTTCTGCCCACTATAAAGAAAAATACCAGCCGTGCAAACTCACGTGTGCTGCAGGAAGCAAAGTGACATCTCGCTTCCTTACACAAGGTTACCACCAAAGCCTGATTTCTGTAAGCACAGTTATGTCCACCCTGGTGCCTACAGTCCTAAGGTCTACAGACAACCCTCCCGTGGGCAGCACATAAGAGACAATCACAACTGGGTAACACAGGAGAAGGATCGAGTTCCACTGCATATTCACTTGGCTACTGCGCTAGCAAGGTGCCAAACACAGTGAAGTTCTGAATGCTCATAGGCAGCTCATGGATAACTGCTTTAATCAAAGCAGTTTTCAGAGCACTGGAACGACCCTGAGTTATGCATCTTCTGTCTTGATTGTGTAGGTATATTTTTCTATTCACAACATATTTTCTAATTTTTCTTCCCACCATCATCATCTTCAACTTCCCCTAAAATGCCTGTTTCTAAATGAACTAGACAACAAATCAAAAAATCCAACCAACCAAAACAACCCCAAAACTATGAGAGGCTAAGTATTTCAAAAAAGGGTAAAGAAGCAGAGGTATTTTCACAGTATTGGTTTTCTGTGATATTTTTCAGTTTCTTAAAAATGTCTAAATGAGTAAGAAGTTCAGAGTGTTTAATGATTTTGCACCCTACCATAAAATCACCCAGGGATCTGCTGATTGTCCCACCAAGGGAGGACCAGCAGTCTTGGATTTGAATTCTCTGTAGTACCAGCAGCTGCTGAGTGTGGGGAGAGAAGGAGCACTAAGACATCATCCAGCAGCAAGAGGACCTTTAGGACAGAGACAGCAGAAGAAAATGCAGTGAAAGGGATAGAAAAATGGTTGGAAAATGGGGGAGGGGGAAGAGAGAAGGCAGCAGATCTTTCTGTAGCTGTTTGTCTTCCAGGTTTCCTGGGCTTTCCATTTTGCAAGGTCCAACTTGGGAACACCACAGAAGCCAGAAAGCAACTATAGAGAGCATAGAAACTTGGGCAGCAAGTCACTGAACAGTCACAGACCCAACACGGAAAACCAGCCAGCATCTCTTTGGCAGCAAAGCTCTCCATGGTGACTGTAGTATGAGGGAAAACTCAAAATGGTACCTAGGGTCAGAGAGCACAACACATGAGACAACTAGATGTATAACAGAGAAATAAAACTGGCACAGGCCACATTCACAGCCTTAAGAAGGTGGTGCTGACACCACCACTGTTGTGCCCCTGCCTCCTCCTTCCCTATCTTGGTATCATGATTCCCTTGTGAACAGAAGGGAGGCTGAATGAACTGATCTCTGCAGAGGTATAACCAAGAGCAAGTTTCTGCAGTTTTGGTGGCAAGGTAAAGCACAAAGAGCATGGTCAATCACCACATGCAGAAAGGGAGATACTGTTAGTCATACAGCACTGCTGGATGCTGTGCGGACACTTCCAAGAGGGATGTCTCGTTTTCGAGACAGCTGGACATCTTCCAGACCCTGAACCAGTCTTGCTTTGCCAGATGGAAAATTCTTCTTTTTGTTCCGGAGCTGGCTTCTTGCAAATTCTTCTCCAGCCCCTCCCAGGTGGCAAGGACAGAGGAAAAGGTACATCTCTGACACCTCGGAGGAGGGCTGAGAGGATGGTATCAAATTCTATCTCTCCAACTTTATACTACTGTAACTAATTAGAATATAAGGAAAGGGATGATGAAAGACAGCAACAAAATGAACCAAAGGAAAATAAAATACACAGACTCTCAGCTGACTATAGGTTTAAAGCTTCCCAGTCCAAGAGACACACTAAATCAGGGGATTGTCTCCCAGAGGAAGTGCCATAGTTTAACAGAGCTTGACTGGACAAAAGCCACTAGATGTGTGAACAGGAACAAGCCTGATTCAACAAGATGGATTGCTCTGAACTTTATCACTCTTTTCCAGCCTCAATGTCCCATCCTAAGATTTCCCTTTGTGTTCTTTCATGCCCAGTCCTCGTCACTTCCTTAAGCTCTAGCTCAACAAAAGTTCCTCTTCTCAGTTAAATTTTACATACCCAGGACTTCTCACACCCCCACCCCCCCCACACCAAGTATGCTATTCTTCACACAATATCCCACTCCATTTAAAGGAAACCCCAACCAGCCATTCACCACCAGAATTATTAAGGCATGTGGTCTTTGCTGAAGCAAAGGATAATTTTGTATTTCTAAATAAATGCAGCTTGCTTCCAGTCACAAACAGATTGCTTCTTAATTGAACTTGGGAGGTGAATTATATGGTGAATTAGGAAAAAAGAACAACTCTGTATTTAGTGAATTGTTTCCCTAAGACAGAGCTATATGGGATTGAATTGCAAATGACGGCACCAAAACAGCCGGGCCCCCTCTCTTGCACCCGAGCTGCTGACCTCTGCCATGCTGCAGTGTCATTTGCACAGACTGCTTTTCCAAGCTGTGAGCACATTCTTTCCCAGAGATCAGTGCAAGCCTTGGTTTCTTATGCAAAGGAGATGTTTGAATAAACTAGTGTGACTAATGAAACCTACAACATCTTTGCATATTTTGTCTCATTGTAGCTGTTGAAAAGGGAGAGCACTACACAAAGGCAATATATGGGTGTGCAGATATACCGGATATTTTCAAACACTACTAATCTCACCAGTACTAGGGAGCACCCATACCCTCCTCTTCCATAAGGGTGCTTTTGAATCATACATGAACATTTTGGAAGATCCTGTTCCGATTTCCTTGCGCTTTTAGATATTTCCTATCCTTATGATACCTAAACATATCCCAAAGATTAAAGTGACTTAACAGACATTTAGTCCTCTCTTCTGATTCTTCCCAAGAGAAGACTAATTCAGGATTCTAGCAAAACAAAGATAAGCAACTGATGTGCCAAAATCAGTAAACAAGGAAGCAAAGAAATGCACCTTGAATATGGAAGCAGCTGCACAAGATTGCAGGCAATGTGCAGGTCCTGTTGCCCCCTCAAGATGTTCCTGAAGTTGTACCCTTCTGATGGACTATTCTGTCATGTCTGAGAGCAGAGCGGATTCCAGCCTTACTGCTCCAGAGCATGAAATGCCCACGTATGTATTGAAGCCTATTATCATGAGAAACGCTGGAGAGGAGAGTGGAGATCTTCAGTTTGACACAATGCTCTGTGGAAAGCCAATACAGTAATAAAAAGGCAGGCTTGGCCTACCGCTTACTGTAACCCATAATGAGATGAGCAAAGCAGGACTAACTTTTCTGTTTTTTAAAATGTATATTTAACAGTTAACAGGCCCTCCAAGATCATCCTCAGTACTTCCCACCTGCTGCAGTGACAGACCAGCCATCGCCTTTCTCCAGCCTGACTGTTTAAGCTTTGTCTGCTTCTCCCACAAGCAAGGATGACACACAATTTCATAGATCATGCCTCCATGCAGGAAGCTGTACTAGATCTAGGCCCTTTCAACTCCCACATTTTTTGGAAAGTTCCTAACAATTTGTTCTGTTTAACAGCTACAACCCCAGCAGGACACTGCTGGACTCCCTAACTAGATAATTTAGTCTCTGTGAATGACCTGGCAGAGAACACACAAGAGATTCTCTGCCCAGACTGGGAATATTTCATCTTCTACCTACAGTGCACTTGTACAACAACTCTTTTTTCTGTTTCCCACAGACCAGCACTGCCAAGGGAGCTTGGCTGACTGAAAGAAATGTCCAGGAATTTAAATGTACCCTAAATCTGAAATAAATCCACCATGCTTGCAACACTGGCTGAAGAACAGGTGCCTAAATTGTTTGCAGGAACTAGAGAGGCAGTCTGAGGTGGAAGGTGAGGGTCCAGCAAAGCAGAAAGCAGCAGGCTATAGCACTGTTGGGAAGAAAGCAGTTTCTCCCACTCTTCCAGAAGAGGAAAATGAAAATTCAGTTTTGTTAAAAGAAGTCCATGTTGTTCAGCTGGAACCAAAATAAGAGACAACATATTAGGAGAGAGAGCATACACAAAGCATGCTATCAAAACTGTACTGTTTGCAGTTCCCTTGTAGTGATGCCACAGGATAAAAGAAGTGTGTAACCTGAAGAAAAAACAGGAAGTAGATTCCATTCAGCACCCATACTTCCCACAAGAGATGGTGGGACTAGGAGCAGTAGTAATATATTGGGCCATATATTGTTTCTTCTACAGGATGAAACTTTGGTTTGAAGGTATTTACTGTTGTGCATGTTCTGCTTGTTTTTTTTTCCCAGACCAGGTAGTCTGAACGACCAAAGAGGGGGAAATCATATCCCTTACTAAATAAAGCTTCTGTGCTTGCTTCCACTTGATTACAAACCGTGAGGAGCTTATCGTCTGAAAAAGGAGAGGAAAGCTAGGCAAAGCAGCTAAGCAACCCGCGGGTGAATCAAGATGCATGCTGAGGACCTAGAAATACCCACCATCCTGCTATTGAGTCCCTCTAAGACCTCAAAGTTGCCTGAGAGGCAGATGACTCCTAAAACATTTTAACACCATCTGTCTTCTAGCTTTTATCAGAAAACACTACTGTGGGGCAAGATGAGTTACCCAACAGAAAGCAAAGGAGAAACATCAGTCTATCCTGAGATACATCAAGCTTCATTTTCAGACATCTATCAAAAATTTTAGTCTAAAACCCAACTACTGCCAATAGGAATTGTAGGTGCCTGACAAACTAAAGTTTGAGAAGACAAAATGTTCCTACATAGGAAGTTGGATGGGATGAAGTTTGCAACACCTCCCTTTTTTTCCAAAGTGGAAAACTTCCCACTAAAATCAAACCCTCCCACTTTCAGAGCAGCTCAAAGTCAGCATAATTTTTCCTTTCCAGACCAATGAAGACTCTCTCCATGTTTGTTGGTGCTCCTTTTACTTCCCTGATTGCTGTCCACACAGGGGAAAGCCTCCATTGCTGAACTTGGAAGGCAGCTACCACCACTACGTTCATCACCTCTGTTAAGGACAAAGGAATCCCCAGTGAGCACTGAGGGCTTTATCACGTTCTCCTGTTTTTCTGATTTAGAAGAGAGTAACTTGACTGTACACATAATTATCTGGTCACAAGTGGATCAAACTGCAGCAAGACTTTCTGTAGTATGTCTTACTGCGAGGGAAAGGCCATTTCAGAGCTGGGACACAACCAAGAGAAAAAACCATCATAAAATACATTTAAGAAATTATTAACAATTTTACCTCCTCTGCCTATGCCTTAAAACATCTCACTTTCATAGTCTCATTCAATATACATGCTAGTCACACATCACAGCTTAGAGACTGGATTTTAAACAGGCTACAGTGAAGCATCAACAAACCCCAAGAAATTCAGGTAATATTGAACACTCATCACTGTTCAGAGCTTCAGTTCTGGTGAACTCTGTCATATTATGACCATCAGAGAAGCTTCTGGAAGAACAGGATAAGTCAAACTTGACATTACATGCTGCTTTTTAGCTTCCTCATTAACCAGTGGTCAAGAACTTTTTACCATAGAAAAAACACTTCATTGCACTGGATTTTCTAACCACAGAGAAAGTGATGATTTTATTAAAACAAGCTCTGCTGGGAAAATGTATCCAGAATGTGGAACAGATGTTTCCCAGAGCTGGTGAAGAGTCTACAGCAAAAACCTTTCATAAACCCCTGGGCCCTGGAGATCTGAGCAAATGATTTGAGATAGATCATTCAGCATTTCCTGTCAGTGGAACAGCTGAAGTTCCCTTGAATTATTTAAAGGAAAATAAATTAAAGAGGAGAAGAATTTAAAACCCCAAATTCCCTGCAGGAATCTGGTTTTTATATTCAGAGTAATCTGACTAGCTGCAATAACTCAGGAGAGTCCCAGGGTCCAGAGGTTTGACAAACAGATGTGTCATCTCAACATCAGCTCTGTGAATGCCTGTGCAGTGCAAGGACACTGGCGTCCCAGGGAAATTCAAGAAAAGAGGAAGGTGAACACCACTAAGCAAATGCAGGGCTGCCACAAACATGAGCTGCAAAGCACTTAATGCACCAAGCCCTTCTGCTGGCCATCCACATTTGGAGCAGCACAGCAGGCAGAGCAGAAGTATAGGCAGCACCATTCCCCAACACCCTGTGTTTTCCCTGGACACTCCCTGCTGTTCTGGAAGTGGCAGCATCACTTTTATACTATGAAGCATCTTCTTTTTAAAGAAGATAATGCAAGAAATGGAAGACCATGACCCAACCTCTCCATCAACCTTTCATCCAAGAGTCAATTCTGAAGGGGAGCAACCCTCTCTGGTGACGAAGGAGGACTGTGAAGACAGGAGGACTGTGAAGGAACTGAAGAAGCCACCTCTGTTCCCTGAGTTACAGACAGATCTGAAAGAAAAAAGTTACCTATAACCTGTGTCATGTCACTGATTTCTTCCAGGGAAAAAATGAGTCCTGCAAGCCCCTGGCTTACTGTGCTTTTACTGAGAACAGTAAAAATTAAAAGCTAAAGTGAGTACACAAGTACTTTGACCATGTATGGCCAGGTCCCCACACACAGCATGCAACTTCTCCCAGCACATCAAAGCAGTAATATGTAGCATCAACTATCCCCCGCCCCGCTGTATTTAATTTCTTATCAATCTGACAGATCAAGACCTATTTCTAACAGGTGTCTGCTGCTCACAGCTCCCTGTGCTTCCTTCCAGCATCCCCCTGCCCTGTTCCAGCTGTGGGCTCCCAGCCGGAGCCTGGGGCTCTCCACAGCAGAGACAGACAGCTCCTCCCACTCATCCTTCCTAATCCTTTTGTTTTCCCCCTACCTTGTTTATACTGGATAAAAATTAACTCAGAATGAAAACACTACACTGGAAGATAAATTATGTTTGAATGCAATTAAAACTCCTTCCATGGGAAGTGTGTGGTGCCAGCACAGAGACTTTTCTTCCAGCTTTCTTTCTGCCTGGATATTCAGATGCACCCAATCCTGGAGCTTCTTGAAGAGTTTTTGATACCTTCTTACCCCCCAGGAGCCTGCACCATGTTTAACAGGCAGTTGAGCACCCTAAGCAGATATAGCCAAGACACCCCATCTGCTTGGTTACCTACTGGCTCTACCACAGCTCATTTAAAGGACACCCAAAACTGACGGCCAACAGCAGGGAAACTGAGGCATGATCCAGCACTGAGGCAGAAGGACAAGTGGGCCTTGAAAAGCTATTGGGAGCGCAAGCCAAACATTGCCACTGCTGGGTAGCCTTAGGCCACCTCCAGCCCCAAGGTCCTGGCTTCTCGGTGAAACAGATGCCCAAATAATTTGCAGTCGTTAAAGAAGCCACGGGGGAGCTGGGGGAGTGAGTTAGTGGCAGAAGAGCTTTCCCTTGCTGCAGTGAGCTGCCGGCAGAGAAGCTGCCCCATCCATCCCAGGGACAGCTGCAGTTCGGTGGGGGAGTCAGGTCTTAAAACAACACTCTGCCACAAACTGACTCCAGGATTCAGCAACACCATTAACTGCAAAAAGAAGAGTGGCCAATCCCCTCCCTAAAACAACCTTATGCATTTCACACTATCTTCTCCACTCTAAGAAGTGGAACAGCAAGATGATCTGAGTATTTCTTTTTGCCTCTGATCTTTGCCCCAGAGAAACTTGTTATCTGTTCCCCAGGGCTGTCCAAGTCACCATCTGGCCTCAGAACTACAGCAGCAAACAGTCCAGCGTTTCAGCCTAAAACTAATTTGCTTTCTTTTCCCACTTAACAGCTGAATAAATACCTTGTCCTTGCCATTTGAAAAGGGGAGCTGCAGTGAAGGTTTTTTTTGTCCACTGCAGCTACAAGCACCAGCCTTCTTTCCAAATCAGGCCTAAACAAGCAGCTCGAAGTGAACACATTTATTCCACAAATGTAACCCCTTTCTTTTCACAACCACGAGCAGTTTACAACTTCTAATTTATTTGTTGTTTGCTATTATCCATCAAGCCATTTTGGCCGCTGACTGTTTCTTGGACCTGACAGCTTTTTCACTGAACAAAGTAGGCAACTTTTATGTTCTGGACACAGCAACATCCCTGCTTAAAAGGAGAAAGCCTGGGGGTCAAGGAATCCACATCAGCCTTGTGGAGTGACCATGCTGCAATGACTGCTCTCAGAGCTTATCAGACCCTGATCTTTCACTGACTGTTTCTACTTCCGAATTAATTTGCTAAAACACTCTTGGAAATGACAAGGCAGCCTACACAGTTGAGGCAAATTCAATTTTTCATTTGAGCAAGTATTCAAGGAAATTAGGCATTTGCCCAGCTCAAACAAATGCATGATTTAGGCAATTCTGCCGTTATTGGCTAAGCACTGTTGAATTTTACAATTAGGGTAATGGATTTAACTTCCAGTGTAATTTCCATATGGAAAAATTGATCTCCTCAAATACATTTGCCCATGTGTTCCCTGCATCACAGTTAATTAATATAAAGCTATTTAATAACCTCCACTTAAACACAAAAGACTATTCAGACTCTTCTGGCATCAGTAAAAGGATCAGCCTCCCAGTGTGTTACACCAGCTGTAGACAAGAGCAAAAGAAAATTTAATTAAGAGAGATCATGAGCAAGACAGTTGCAAACAGAAATCAGATGTTACAAATGCTCTACATGGTGAAATGCTGGGGTTTCAACCCCAAGCCCCAAATGAAGGTTGACATGTGGGTGATTCCCACAGCTCTTCACAAAGGGGGGGTGAGTTTACCTTTAAGCTTCCCTCCAGGGTGGTGCCGGCCTTGCAGGGAGAGCCATTAGGTAAAGGAGCCCCAGGTGTCCCGCATTAAGTAAACAAAGGTCAGGTGTCCCACTTGGGGATAAAAGCTGGGACCACTTGCAGGAAGGGGCAGTGTTTGTCTGTGAGGTGGATGCCCTGTGCAGAGTTCCCTGTTGGGGAAGGACCTCCTGCCTCCCTGGGACTGGGCTCTAGTCAGGTCTGGCTTTTGTAAGCACAGGCTGTGTAGAGATTCATTATGTGGCTTCCTTGGTCTTCCGTATTTAGCTTGTTGATTTGGTTGTTTCCTGTCCCTTCTATGGGAGACTGCATGTCACCATTTATTACACCCCTTGTTGGTCGTGCGGTGGTGTTGTTGGGGTCAGTGGGATTGATGTCGACTATGTATAATCTGATTTGTTTGTACCCCCAGCGATCACCCATGTACTGACCTTTTTGTATCAAATACAATTTGGTTATTGGTTCACCTTTATACTGGCTGTGTCCTTTATGCTAGGCCTAATAATTGGCAAAACACATGTTGACTACCCCAGCTCCTTAAATGGTTAATAATGCCATCTAGCACCAACTTCTAGGTGCTTGAAATGTGCCAAAAAGAGAACCTAGGGCATGGGGAAAGTGGTGGGGCTGGGAGCCAAAGCCAGGCGAACTCAAGCAGGGAGAGCAGCATTTTCAGTGTAGCAACACTGCAGCAGCTATGCCCAAAGCAGACGGTGGCACCACATTGGATAGGAAGCAGCTATAGAAACGCCCTGTTTGGAAGCAGCTTCAACCATAGCATCAACGTATATAGTGTTTGCAGATGTCTTTGGGGGCTTAAAGAGAGCTGATTGCTCATTAACAAAATCTGAACTGATTAAATTCTGACATGCGGTATTTGATAAGCATGATACTGAGCTCCTGCCTTCCTGGCTGATTTCTGAAAGCATATGAATTGGACTTACAGGATAAACACAACCAAAGTTTCCACTAAGAATGAATAAGTGGCGGAGTTTGAAATAGCTGGGAATTTTCATTACAAAGCTTTCTCCAAGCTTTATTGCTTGTGTGGATTAATTTGAACAACACTGCAGAGCTCATAAAAATCACTAAAAGAAAAACTATGTAAGGCTGAATGTTGGCTGCAGAGCTGAAATAAAATAACTTATTTTGACAGGCATGAGGC
The DNA here is from genome assembly GCF_003259725.1 of Athene cunicularia. Lineage (NCBI taxonomy): Eukaryota > Metazoa > Chordata > Aves > Strigiformes > Strigidae > Athene > Athene cunicularia. The sequence goes on from NW_020799105.1 coordinate 4,418,732, forward strand.
CACCATCCAGAAAACTTGATTTCAGGGAACAGTGCATTTACAAAACAGAATTTGTGGTGCATGTGACCAGTTGCCATCCAGAACCTAGACAAGACCACAAAATACATCTTACTCCATGGAAAACACAGAGCAAGTACTAGGACTGTGTCATTCAGGTTGTGCTCTGGCAAGGGCCAGATGGTATCTTCACCTACTTCTTGGGACTCTCTTTACCATGCCATTCAGGACCTTTATAAGTAAAGGGTAAAGAGGAGACAGACTTTATTTCTTTTGTGGTAAGTAAAGCTTTCTCTGTTTGTCATAGGAAAGTTTGGAACACCTCAGCCCACTGTGTGAAGGAATACTGCAAGCCTCACTAGTCCCAACTGGTTTTGAAGCAATGTGTCATACTGGAAAGATCCTAGTCAAAAAAAAAAAAAAAAAAAAAAAAAAAGCCTGTATACTTTCTGGTGGGACAGGTAGAGTAAAAATATCAGCACCTCTTGTTGCTACTCAGGAACATCACAAGTAGTATCTCACTGCCTAGGGAGGCAGTGAATGGCCCTCCATTAACATCTAACATTGACTCAAATGTTATGTAGCACTTGAGGACCTCTCTTCTGCATCATACTTCAAGGTCACATGGGGACTATACAAAACACAGCAAAAGTAGGAAAAAACCCCACATTGGGAAGCAGGGATAACGGTAAGACAGCATTTGTTAGCATGTGAGACAGCTCTCCATGGGTATCACCCATGAATCACCTGTGAATACAGGAAGTGAAAAACGGCCAAACGCACCAAACTCTCTCTGGTCAGAAGGCAAGGTGAAACTGCCTCCTGTGGGAGGAGAATACAACCCTCTGGGCAAAGGAGAAGGGGCTATGCGTGGCCCAAAGATGAGTGAGAATCTCTAAAGCAGGAGAGCTGACTGTGCAACACACAGGAGCTTGTGGAGTAAGGAAATCGAAAGAATCCCTTGCACGTACAAGGACAGAAGCAAAGAAACAAGCAGCTACTCCGCATCTCTCTTGTTCTCACATTGAACAGCTAGGAGAATTCCTCCTTACTGGAACCAAGCAGTGCGGAAAGGGCAAAACAGCCCAGCCAAAAGCACAAAGCCTGCCTGTGCTGTGCTTTTGGAAGTATAAAATGCAAAGCTGTCCAGAGCAGAATCCATGCCTGTGAACTGAGCTGCAGCTCACTGGATGGGTCAGCACATGTACTGTGTAGCACATCCCAGGGCTCTAGACCCAAAGCCTGTGCTATCACCCCACAGGCACTGTCCAACTGACAAATCAACCCAGTTGCAGGATGAGAACACGCAGACATGCCTGACAAGCCAACTTCCCCACTCCTGACAACCGCACTATCCTGACTCAGGGCTGCTTCTCCAAATTTGCAAGGGAGATCAGTCCGCTGCACATATACACCTCCTGTGCCTTGGCACCTTGACTTCATCACCTTCTCTCCTCTCCTACTGTCAGGCACCAGACTGACAGACTCTGTTCCTGTAACTAGCAAAAGGGCATCCCTAGGATCAGCAATTAGAGAGAAAAACCCCTGTCAATGTTTTCCAAAAAGGACTTCAAGTTGGCACTCAGAATTCAAAAAAATAAAAGCATTTGGAATGAAAATATCAACCCTAAAGATTAGCATTTGCTAGCAGGAGAGCCTTAACTACAGGGGGAATTAGTTCATCAGCTGATGGGTCAGGGGCTTTCTAGGCAATTATCTTCATGCTGGAGAAAATCAGGCAGGTCTGAGAAGGTTGCAATAGGATTGCAATACTCTGGGCTGGAAGGAAAAAAGACAGTGTCTGCTTTTCTGCAAAGAGAAGATCAGTGGATTATTGCACAGAAATATGGAATTGGGCAAGGGGGTAACTCAGAAAAGGAGTGTGAAAAAGAGCACTCTCAGCCCTAGAGGACTTGCTCAATTCTTCCAAAGGGGAGCTCCTACCTTGCCTTAGCAAACTACAGAAAATTCATTTCATGGTTGTCTGCTCTGGTAAACCCCCTGACTGAATGGGCTCAGAAAGATAAACATTGGGGCTAGTTATAGGAAAATCTATAGGCTAACAGGCTAAACAAACCTCAACATCAGTTCAAGTATCAGACATTTGGCGCTTGTCTTTCCTCTTCTGGAGGGCTGAGGATCCTCTTCTGTTAAGAAGCTGCATGGACTGCGAAGAGACATTCCTAGAGTGCACATCATGTGCTGTGGAAAACTGAAAAGAGGTACACAAACAGATGGAAAGAGCCCTCAGGCAGGTCTCTTGGAATATGATGTTCCTCTACTCACAGAAGAGGAAACAACCTTCACTAAAGATTTCCCAGTGGAAGAACAGACCCCTGGAGAGAGTTCGCAGATGTGGGTTATGTTACAGCACGTACATAGTTATTCGCATTGCTCCTGGCCAGTTACAACCAATACAGATCAGATTAAGTTAGCACAACATACAGATTTGCTCTAAGCCTAAATAAATTAAAGGTTGGGCCCCAGGCAGCCCTGAATTCACCAGTACTGAAGCCAATACAATCTACCCCTTGCACCATGAATCAAGTGCCACTACAGTGGAGCATCAAACATGAGTTACAGGGGAAAACCAGCTCTGAGCTCGACATGCATAAACTCAATAATCTCTCCTTCAAATCCACAAATCAGATCTTCCCTGGAATCTCAGTCAGTCATGGTCTAAAATCCCTGGATTTTATATTCTTGTAGAAGTGCATTTTGTACTAGAAACACATCAGTAGTGTCAAAGAGGACTTGGAATTAATGTGCAGCACTACTCCTGGCCACAGCCCCTAGATTGAGCAACCTCTACCAAAGTGAAGCAGTGCTTGTGACTGCTTCCAACACCTTAAGTGTTCCATGGGAGGAGAAACCTTTTTCTCCACTTTGAGGCTAAACAGCACAACTCTTAGCAGGAGAGCAGCAACCTGTCCTGTAAGCAATCCCAGCTCAGGTAGGAATCAACACCTTGCCTCAAGAATGTAACCATAGAGCAGTGAAATATGTTTCAGGGGCTGGCAGCCCACTACAGGTGAATGAAAAGCTGCTATGTAACTTGACAAGCACTGCAGGCTCCCCCATGCACCACACACCTTTCAGGTATGCACACACACAGGACTGCAAATTCTTCTGATCTCTTCCAAATCTCTTCAAGGTTTGCCTCAATGCCCCAAAGCAGTTTATGCACATTGCTTTGAAATCTGTAATTCCTGGGTTGTCATGCTACAACGTGTCATGTATGTGCAAGTCCTGAAACAGAAAGAGCCCTCTGACACAAGGTGACCACAGGCATCCCAAAGCAAGGAAAAGCAAAGCAGCCTGCTGCAAATGTGGGCATTGTGCAGATCTGGTGAAGCAGCAGGATAGCTGCCTGCATTTTCATACCATGCTCAAGAACAGCGGAGCTAGTGTGTGCCAACAAACAAACTCCTTGCTCTTATTAAGAGAGGGTTTAATGAAGAACTACTGTCTGCCTCGTTTGCCAGAGAATAACATGCATGAATTTGCTGTCAGAGCCTTCAGCTATTCCTGGCAGCCTCTGTATCCTGTCTGATTTCACTAGAAATCCTGGGATCAAACACATCCCTGTCCCAGCTGCACTGTTATCTGAAGCATTGTTCACTCTAGCTATCAAGGATGCTCTGTAAATCCTTCCTGTCACTCATTTGCGGTAGCGTGAAAGTCTCATCAAGGTCTTCAATCCATGAGCCTAAAAACCTCTCAGGATCAGAGGCAAAGAAAACCTGTTTTTACTGTTCTTGAAAAGCATTCTTGGCAGAAGGATGCAGAATCAGTGCCTCAGCAGCAAGTCCAGCACAGCATGGCATGAGTGAGGGTGGCCAGACTCCCATATCTTCTGATCTGCTGGTGCCAAGCCCAGAAGAGACAAACTTGTCTTTCTCACTCACCAAGGTGACTTCAGGACTAGAAATTGCCTCCATGATACAAAAAAATCAGGAAAAAAGGTAATATATCAGAAAAATCCTCTTAATCCCTAAACTGCCTGAAAAAAATTAAACCTGTTAAGATTAAATAAGCACATTCTTCCCATAGGCATGGCAAGAAAAGAAAGGGTCATCATCTTTCTCTGTGGCTAATGCTTCAGCAGATAAAGCAATAAAGCAAAGACAATCACCTTGCACCAGTGGACTCATTTGGGTCCAAAAGAGAAGTGACACTGTGCAGTTAGTTTCACAGCCTGTCTGTGGATCTTCTTGTCTCCCATTTCAAAGCCATTTGGGGGTTCTCAGCAGCAGAGGAATCCTCAAAGCTTTGTCTCAATTTTCTTCTAAACTAAAATTATATTATGAAGTCAAATATTTTCACTAAAGTTAAAAAAAAATCTATGAGAAACTTTTCAAAACTAAAAATGTTTCACTTTGAAAAATGTTTCAAAAGTGATTAGAGTTGGTGAAGCATGGGCTTGCTAAGGATAGCACTCATTGGCGGATCTCCAGGTACCCGATTAATTTCATTATGTTTTGAACCATTACTGTATCTCTATGGGGCCAAATCCTAAGGGTATCCACCTCAACACCCCTGCATGGGAACAACTGATTTTCATAGTAAACATGACATCTAAACTTGATCCCATAGAAATAGACAGAGAGGTAGCTAATTTAAACGTTTTAAATGCAGAGTAACAGTTTCATTTTAATAACATCCCTTACCATTTGTCCCCTCTTCTAGCTGCAAAACATTTTTAAGGGGGAAGAGGAAACTTCCTATTTGGCAGATTTTTATATGGCATTACAGATGGTAATAGCAGAATGAATAGATGATGTGGAGGGCCTTGTTTGGCCTGCAGAACCTCTTATAATACAAAAAGCATATATAAATACTCCAGCTGTTTAGCCACCAGCTCCAATATTTGCTAAAAAAATGCTTGGAAACACTGAACTTCAAGGCATCCCACTCTCAAGCAGGCTCATAAATTTGCATTCGCGGGTCCTGAGGAAACTGGCAGCTGAAGTGGCTAAGCCACTAATATTTGAGAAGTGGCAGTCCAGCAAATTTCCTGCTGACTGGAAAAAGGGAAACATAAACCCCATTTTTAAAAAGGCAAAAAAAAGACGACCTGGGGAGCTACAGGCCATTCAGTCTCAACTCTGTGCCTGACAAAATCACAGAATGGATCTTCCTGGAAATGATGCTAGGGCACGTGGAAAATAAGGAGGTGATTGGTGACAGCCAACACAGCTTCACTAAGGGCAAATTTGGCCTGACAAATTCGGTGGTCTTCTGTGGCAGGGTTACAGCATTGGGGGATAAGGGAAGGGCAACTGACGTCATCTACCTGGACTTGTGCAAAGCATTTGACACTGTTCTGCACAACATCCTTATCTCTACATTGAAGAGACATGGATTTGACAGATGGTCCACTCAGTGGTTGGGTGGTCACACTCAAAGAGTTGTGGTCAACAGCTTGATGTCCAAGTGGAAAGCAGTGACGAGTGGTATTCCTCAGGGATCAGATCTGGGATCAGCACTGTTTAACATCATTATTGGTGACAGAGACAGTGGGATTGAGTGCACCCTCAGCAAATTTCCTGACGACACCAAGCTGTGTGGTGCAGTCAACACACTGGAGGGAAGGGATGTGCCATCCAGAAGGACCTGGACAGGCTGGAGAGGTGGGCCCGTGCAAACATCATGGAGTTCAACAAGGCCAAGTGCAAGGTCTTGCACATAGGTCAGGGCAATCCCAAGCACAAATACAGGCTGGGCAATGAGTAGATTGAGAGCAGCCCCGCAGAGGCCTTGGGGGTATTAGTGGACGGAAAACTGACTACAAGCCAGCAATGTGCACTCACAGCCCAGAAAGCCAACTGTATCCTTGGCTGCATCAAGAGAAGTGTGGTCAGCAGATCAAGGGAGAGGATTCTCCCCCTCCACTCTGCTCTTGTGAGACCCCACCTGCAGTGCTGTGTCCAGCTCTGGGGCCCTCAACATAAGAAGGACATGGACCTGTTGGAGCAAATCTGGAGTTGGGCCACAAAGGTGATCAGGGGGCTGGAGCACCTCCCTTATGAGGACAGGCTGGGAGAGTTGGGGTTGTTCAGCCTGGAGAAGAGAAAGGTCCAGGGAGACCTTATAGTGGCCTTCCAGTACTTAAGGGGGGCTACAGGAAAGATGGGGAGGGACTCTTTATCAGGCTGCCCAGAGAGGTTATAGATACTCCCTCCCTGGCAGTGTTCAAGGCGAGGCTGGTTGGGGCTTTGAGCAACCTGGTCTAGTGGAAGGTGTCCCTGCCCATGGCAGGGGGGTTGGAGCTAGATGATCTTTAAGGTCACTTCCAACCCAAATCATTCTAATTTTGAGGGTCTGAATAGCAATTATGGCATTTTGGCAAGCAGGAAATAAATGAACAAAACAAACCTGGAGCACATCCATGCTATGAAATTAAACTCAGCACAGAGATCTGTGGCAGAATCCAGACAGTCCTCAGATCAGACTCCCTGTCTCTCTCAAGGGCCTAGAGAAGGGCATAGCTATCTTTCTACACAAAGACTGAAAGAAGGTGAAGGAGGGTAAAGCCTGAAACAACTGACAGTCTCAGCCCTCACCAGCCAAGGCAGACCTTTTACTAAAGCAGATGATCTCCAGTTGGAGCCAGTGAAGAACCATGTTCCCCATCACTCATAAGTACATGGGAAGGAACCTCATTCTTCCTCCAGAGCCTGACAGCTGCAGATGCTCCACACAAGCTAACAGAGCATACACCTATGAACAGCCCAACAGTGTCAAATGGCATGATTTTCACCCCTCCTCCCAGCCAAACAGTGTTTTCTGGGGACAAGGAAACAACACAGGGGAAGAAGAATGCCTGGCCTAATAGCGTGTTCAGAACTGCAGCTCCCAGATACGAAGAGCCTGTGTGTCTGTATATACATATTAAGTACTTCCTCCACTATACAGCTAATCCGATTAACAGCTTTAGGAAACTCCGAAATGTTATAATTCAAGGGGTCCCATTCATAAAAGGTCTTAGGCTGTTTCTGTAGAGAAGTTGCATTCTTCCCACTGGAAATAAAAAAGCAGAGAGCTGGACGTTCTCCCAGGGAAGAATGGGTCCCAATCTGCACCATGCCAATGTAGACCACCCTCTTACAATTCACATGACTGTCAAGCAAGCCCCGCAAGAGAAGAATCAACCCTTCCCATCCCTGCAGAGACTCTCCTCCCAGGGCAGGTGAACACAGAGATCTCCCTGTGCACACTCCACAGAAAGCATGTCAGTCACGGAGGCTGCCCATCTGTCAGCTTCCACTTCCAGGGGCTGAAAGCCAGGGAGAGGAATGAAGCCTGCCAGAGATGAGGACACGGCCAAGCTAATGACTTAACATCACATTCACCTATAGCAAAGCATCATATGATGCACCAGCTTTGTCTCAGCCGGTAAAAGGTGCCAGGAAGAGACTACTCCAACCACACAACATGAGCCATCATTGTAAGAGACCAGTGCCTGCATTACATGATACAGATGCGGGTTATAAAATTTAGTTAATTTTCCAGATGGAACAGGTCTGTCACCAGTGCCGAGCAAAAGAAATGCTAGCTATTACAAATAAAAAAGTCAAACGCTGTCTGGCTTTGCTTCTGCAGTCTCCTCATGTAAGTTCAAGAACTGACAAAGTCACGTGAAAGAGATGAACAGCGCCTATACTTAGTCCTCATTTTCTGATCCTACTCCTAATCACCTCTCACTTGAGAACATGCCACAGCCCAAAATATGATATGAATGGGCTAAATTACATAACAACACAGGATAATTGCATTTCCAGGGAGCAATCCATAATTTGAAGAAGTGGACAGCCCTCCTCTGCCCAGAATGTCAGCATCTGCATGAGTTTAACAAGTTACATCATCAAAAGCATGCCTCCATGTTGGATGTGTCATTTTCACACTCATCTCAACAGGGAGCCGGGCACTGATACCCAGAACAGGACCTACACAGTGCTTAGATGCTCTGAAACCAAAGCTAGGCAGTCACAAAGATACAGAACCAGCCATCAGTCCTTACAAATGATACAACATGAGCTGAGACACACAGGGGTCAGGTGAACATGATTTCAGTGATTTCTGTCCCTACCCAACCTCTGACCTTACTTGGTAACCTAAGAGTGTAACAGCAGAGAGAAAATAGAAGCTTGTCCTGAGCTGCTCTATCTCCAGTCCCTCTGGTATCTCTCAGAGCTCAGACTTCCAACAATTTCTCTCTTGCAGCATAAAGTGGAGTAGAGGCAACAATACTGCAGGGAGCCCTCCAAACCCCCCAAACCAGATGCAGTGTTTCAGAGACTGTTAGAGCTGGAATAAACTCAGAGCTCCTGAGTCAAGAAACAACTCTGGTCTGGCACAAGACTGAGCATATGTAAGAGCTGTGCAACATAAGCATATGCTACCCCATCTATTGGTTTTACAGAAAATCTACACAATTGTTAACCTATTTCAGTTATAACATCACTTCACGGCTAGCCTGTATGTAAGACTGCAGTGGGTTTTACCTAGGTAGACAGTTGAAAAAAATGCATTATTCCATTAACATCATACATTGCACAAAACAAGGGAAGGACAGTAAGAGTCAAAACTAATGCCAAACTGAGTGTCCCTATGCTTGTCCCTTCAAGCATATTTCATTCAAAATCTGTAGAAAGGCAGTTCCTTGTAGAAAGAGACCCAGTGCTGTAAATTTGAAAATCTTCTCCCTTAGCAAGATAGGATTAGCTGCACCAAACTGGGATTCAGTTTTTGTTTAACTAAGTTCAGAGTTGGATCCCACCCTCAGTTGCATAACTAAGTTCTGCATGCACCTCCCTGCCTGTGGGAACCAGCATCATGAGTGAGAGGGAACTCCTTACTCCCCAAGAATAAAACCAGGGAAAAGGCATCACCATCCCAGGGCTGCCCTTACCTGAAGTGTGTCTTGCGTTTCCATCTGAGTGCTTTGTTAAGTCAACAGTTCTGTCTATTTGAAACAGCTTCAGATCATCTTCATCTAAAGCGATATCTCCCCAAAAGGCAGCTGAAGAGAAACAAACTGCAATTAGTTCAGTTTTTATTTTGGAAAGAAAGTACAGTTCCTATGTGGCCTGTATCACACCTAAAAGGCTATTACTCCATGGACCCAAAAAAGGTAACATACAGCAGTAGTTTTAAAGGTACAGATGAAATGGACATCGGTGGGGGACTGGCAAAATCATTTAATTAGCTGGGATTCCTCATGTTGCTCATTGTTACAGGCCTGACTCAACCAAGCACTAAGGTGGTGGGGTTCACTCTTCATTAAACCCTACATGGAGGGCAGTCACTGGCATTTCCCTAGCTAGTGTGAAGGAGTTAGCTACATTGCAGCTCAGATCCCAAGATGTTGCATCCGCACCTTCCCCAGGCCAACAATTTGCTTAAGACTGGAGGACAGTGATGAAGGACTCAAGCTCAGCAGCATATATCTAGAGGCTACAGTTGTCAGCCTGCAGGACCTCACACACACGGTTAGCACTCAGACACATGGCTCAAAATCCAAGCTGACAGCCAGCCTACCATTTCCACTCTGGTGGAGAAATGCCAGTTATTTGTTCCCTTGTCGATCAGTTACCCAGATTTAAGTTTGCAGAGTTTTTAATTTTGTAAAAATCCTTGAGTTTCAGCCAGAAGCCATGCAACCAAGGCAAACAAACTGATAACTCGACATTCAGAGCTCAGAGAAACAGACTGGAAATCATTTCAGTGGAAAAAATTATACCCCAGGAGTATCTTGACCGAGTTGACACTGCACTGTATAGTTACTATTTTGGGAATTTGAACAAAATAAACACAGGCGATGAAGTAGTTGACCAAGCAGAACAGATCTTTCAGAGATAACAAACAGGTTACAAACAGAGCTGTTAAAATTCATGCAAGAAGCCTGCGTAGGTTGATGATTTTTTTTTTTTTTAAAGGCAAATTAAACAGTTGTACAGTTCAAGATAACTCAGTAACACAAGAAGCAATGTGAGTCTGTGTCTGCAGTGATGGAACAATTTTTTCTTGTTAACTCAACATTTACACTACGTGGGGAGAAAAACATCCCATTGCTACACCAGCAACATCACAGATCAAAGTATGGCCTGAGAAACCAGTGGGTTTTTACTGATCACCTAATTTTTACTGCCAAGACCAAATGAAATATTGATCTTTGCCTGAATATCAGAAACATGTAATCAGATCTGTGGCAACTGAATTATGAAAGGTTAACTCAAGAGTTTTTTCTGATACAACATGGCACTGGTTCTGATGCAATGCTTGCCTCCTCTATTCTGCATCTCAGCACTTCAGTCAGTTCACTAGCATTTGCCAGTGTCGCTGTTCTGGGACATGGGAACAGCAAGAAGTTTTTGCTTGCTACTGGGCACATCCCAGCTGCCACAGACTGCCCCAAGCCAAGAGCTGCTATGAGCAGCAAAGCCCTGGAATGAGCAGAGGAGGACTCAGATGCTTCCCCCTTTCCCTGGAACAAAGCCATCTCCCCCTGGTTACCTGGCCACAGCAGAACAATGGGAGCCAGCTTGAGGCTGGCTCTGTCCTTCTGGCCAAGTCTTCTTAACAGTGCTAACAAACCCCAAATTACAGAACCACAGCAACAGCTCCAGAAGTTACAATAGTGCAGACAAACCTGACTGCACTAGATGTCAAGACTGACGTCAATTACAACTAGGACAGATCCTCTGTTTGCTACACAAACACAGAACTCTGGCTCTCCCCAACTTATTGGCAATCCAAGCCTTAACAATGAACAGAGAAGAACCTAAAATACTGTCAGACCCTCATGATCAAACAAGCCTACCAGAATGGCCAGACATCCCAATCTGATTGGGAATGGCCAGTAGAAGAAAGCAGAGACATAGGCTCCTGTGACTGCAATTTGAAGAAAAACCATTTCATCCATCCAGAGAAATTATTTGCTCAAGACAATGTAGCAGTCAAGGGGCAGAGATGCAAACGGCATCCCATGCCATCTGATTCCCTCCCCAGACACATTTGGTAAGTCACTATTACATTGGCCAACTGATATCCATTTCCTACTCTCCTGCCAAACCTACTGTCCTATTTCAGCCCCAAACTAATTGCCACCACCTTGGGCTCTCAGTGGCTTTTTTCCATTAGTACCACACAGTTGTTTCTCAGGCTAAGGTAGCTCATGCCAAAGCACAGCTCTCAGAGCAACAAGCCTGCAGCATGGATTTATATCAACAGAACTGTTAGGTTTTCCTTCCCAATGGAATGCAGCAGTTTTCTCCCAGCCCTAGCAAAGGAATCTCTGTCTGTTACAAAGCCATACATCATCCTGAAAGATGGTCCTCTACAAAAGCTGAATTTCCCTAGCATTTATTTCCAGCTCTCTGCAGTCCCAGTGTGCTCCAGGGGAACCATGATTTATCACAGCCCTGAACCAGCTGAACAACTTTCCTCTCTGGAAGTCCTGGATGAGAATGCTGCACTGCAACTTCTCCTGTGCCCCTTCCTAAAGGCCCCTTCCTAAAGGCATGCAAGCCTAAAAGACACTTGCTTCCACCCCAAGGGAGCCATCCCACAGGAAAGTCCAAGTACTTTATTTTAAAGGGTCACAAGTTCAGAGACTGCTGTTAAATGAAGCATTTCAAAGTATCCCTTCTGATTTTTTTTTACCAAGGCCCCCTTTTTAATTTAATGAGGGAGGATTTCCAAAAAGAGAAAACAGAAACTAACAAAAATATTTTAAATCTCCAAACAGCAGGCTAACAAACTTGGAAGCCAGTATTCCTCTTGGCAGAGAGCTCTGCAGTGTACAGCCAGGTGCAAACCCTTACTCAGCACAACAGCGTGCCAGCTTTTCTTTAAGAAGATGCATTATCTGGATAGTAAGAACAGAGCAGCTCTTACTGAGCTTGATGGAGCCAATATGAGAGTTTGCTTCTACACTGGCTAGTAACCTGCACCAACCACCCCAATTGTTTAGCCTCACCACCTCCCAGCATATACAACCAGACTGCATCTGTCTGTTGGGGCAAAGGGGAAGGACAACTGTGTTTAACAAACAAATTCAGCACCTAAATGAGAAAAGCAGCCTGGCAAGTTGTCTTTTCAGCACATTTCTCCCCCGGGGAAACAGTCCACATGCTGAGCACAGAGGTGCCATGACACCTGGAAGGTATGGCAGATGGCACCAGGAAGGAGAACACCTCCTTCCAGGCAGAGGACAGGCTGAACAGTTTCTCCAGGTACTTCACACACAACCACAAAGTCCAGACCCACCCATGCCTTCACAGTTCTCATTGTCCACAGTAAATTTTGAGGGTGGCTCTGGCAGGCTCCCACTCCAAAGCAATGTGACAGCCCAAAGTGTCTTCTTTCTAAAATCTTCATTGCTTTTCCCTGCAAATCACCTCCAACCTGTTTTTTCCCCCAACAATTCCCTTCTTGCATTTCCTGATTGTGTTTTCTCCTTTCCCTAGTTTCAAGTAGCACAATCTGATTTCAGAGGAGAAAAATAATTTTGCTGTCTCTTATAAAAATTCAATACAAAAGTGTTTATAAATGCCCTTTCCATAAAAAGTGTGTTTCATCCAGGCATTTTAACAAAATTCTTGTTCTCTTTTTTTTCTCTTTAATTTTTTTTTTCTCCCCCAAAGACAACAAGCAGGAAAAAAAAAAAAATAAAAAAAAATCACCAAGCAAAGCTTCTGGTAGTCAGACAGAAAACTGAATAACAAATCTCAAACAAAATGTAATATTGTTATTTGTTAAAACCAGGCTAATATCTAACTTCAAGGCAAATGCCCGGGGATGGGTATCCTTCACCCTCACCACAGTCAGCTCCAAGTTTATACAAGTATATGAGAACCATCTGAGCTGGCAGAAGAAGAATACAAGTCCCTGATTGAGAAATGTTACATAGTGTCTGTGTTTGAACTGATCACCAGCCACTAAGCTGGAACAAAACTTTCATCCATTTGCCTGCCACAAGCCCTTGCCAGAAAGATCCCATTCCTTCACCAGGGCATCAGTACAGGCCATAGATTTACCCTGATGACAGGAATCAGCAAAGCAGTCACCTTCTGGATGCTATGGGAGACCACTGCAATTTTCCCTGTAGCACCCATCAGGAATGGCTGTGACAGAGATTCACAGCAAAAGAGGCCTTGGAAACAGGCATACCCTGCCTACCAGGAAAGCTCCCTCCATCCCACTCCACCTCAAACATAGACTCTTTCACCTACTGAAGCTTTTGTCATGAAAAGACAGGTTTAGGTGCTGAATGGGATCTGACCCTAGAGGGAGGACTATGCCCTCTAACTTGAGCCAAAAGAGCCCTCTTTCAGTGGGGCCAGAGCCACATTAAGTTAGTGTATGTCATCAGCTCCAGGGTCTCATCTGAACTCACCACCAGCTGGCACAGCTCACACTGACAGACTTCATTTCAGTTTTTCTAGCATAGTTTTATCACAGTTTTGCTGAAGTACTTTACTCTCGCTCAGCAGGTTTCCCAGAGTGCAGTATAGCAATGAGCAGGGAAAACAAACAGCAATGTGAACCCAAGTAGATGCCTCAGACTTGTTTCATCAATACTCATTACTCAAACTCATTTTTCGCTAGTGTTCACAACCTCTGCGTGTAGATGACAGATGGGTTCCCAAGCAGGGATGCCTCATGACTATTCATGCCAGTGCAAAGTATCAGCGGAAGAAGCATTTGCACAATTAACCTCGGCATCTCCAATTCTGTGAGCATCAGCAGATGCCATGGTCAGGCAACCCAGGTAGCCTGCCTGTGTCTGCCTGACACAGACTCATCTGTGTCACCCAAATGATGAGCCCCACCAACTGTTTGTGTCTCACAGTGCAATCAAAGGATGTGCTCTGAACCCACCCATTAGATCAATCACACATGTATTCATAAGGGACAACGTCTATCCCTACTCAGATCTCTGCTCTCCATCACCTGCATTACTGAAATATCCTAGCACACCAGCTCTTCTTGTTCTAGAGTCGACTGTACTATATCCAAATAGTACAAGGGAAAACCAATGTCGGGTCCCACCTTAGCAACATGAGCTACAGGCAAGGAGTGCTGGGCATATGCAGACACAGGTAGGCAACGATGAGTGCCACCTCCTGGCAAACAGCAGTATGACTATTCATGCACTAGCAAAAACATGCAAGTTATTTTCATCATTTTCCCAACCTGACAAGGTCTGAGTGCTGGGAGATTTAATTTTCAGGGCTGGCCACCCTTTCATTAGGGCCAACACTTTGCAGACTAACAATAAATAAGTAAACACATCAAAGTGCATTCCCAGCACCTCTATATTTCTTTCTTCAAAGGAATACAGGTCTGCTGCTGCTTGCTGGCACAGAAACCAGCAGAACAGTATTCTGAAGTATGATAAGATTTGTACCTTGAAGAAAAAAAATCAACACATTCCTTCGGGCAAAGTAACAACTATGTCAGAGAGAAGACCAAATACTCAAAATAAGGCAGAAACCAGTGAAAGAAGAGTGAGAAAATAGCCCAAACCAATACTTTGGAAATAGGGCCAGATTCTGAGCATCGAACACTCAAGCCAAAGGAGGATGGGAAACAAGCAGCAGTAATGAGAAAAAGAAAAGCATCAAGACTGCCATATTCAGCCATTACATTTTCATCTGGATCAGTACTGTTTCTCCTCAGTAGGAATGATCAGAGGTTTCCCACTTCCCAGCTTTGGGGATGGCTTGAAGGCTCTGGCAGTAAATCCCTCCACACATCAAGGAGCCAGAGCTGATGTCTGACATCAGCAGGGTTTCTTGGCAGTAGGGACTCAGCAATTCAGTTTTCAGTGGAGAGGAGTTCCCTTGCCCAGGGAGGATGTTTTGTTTCAGAAACAGATCTCAGTTTTTGGAGGAATGTCTAAGAAGATGGTCCACTTCTAAACAGCAACAAATATTTCAAAAATGTCAAAACCTTCTGGGAATCAGTGTCTGGGTCCCTGTTCAGACTCCTGCAGAAACCTGAATTGCCTGAATTATCATGTGTAGTGCTCCCACAGCACCCTCTCTTGGGAAGTTATCTGCAGGAGACTGATAGGCCAGAAATTTCAATTTATATTAAACGAATTTCCATTCTTCGAAGGTGATGATGCAGGAACAAAGAAATACTTTGGGCTTGAGTTTGTCCCAAGCTGCAAACATACATGTGAGACTAAACAATGACCAGCTTTAAGGAATGATATGTGCTCTCCCTTGGGTGAATGCCATGTGATTTTAACCAAGAACTGAACAATTCAGTGGCACAGATTATAGTGCCTGCCATAATTAGGTTAGGAGAAAGATCTTTCCATTTTAATATTCGCAACTGTCCTGCTGCTGGTTGCTTCCTCACTCAAGTTCCTAATCTTTCCCATATTTACATGGCAGTCACTCCAGTCCAGTGATCTATGAATCCATTTCTGGTACGATAAGCAATGGAGGAAGGGATATGTGAACACACAGATCTGGAAATCCATGCCACAGGCAGCAAAGCAGCTCCCTCTACGGGCTCTTAAATGGTTAAACAGCTGCCTCTTCATAAAAGCACTGCAGGGGGATGTCTGCTGCCCAGTACTTCAAACCACCTTACAGGGTTAAGGATGCTACTCCCCTGTAATGTGGAGCGCAAAACCCAAGGGACTGGCTTAACCCCTCCTGTTTCCATCCAATGTAAATTGAGCTACGTGAGCTTCATAACACTTCTGTGCTCTCTGCCTTCTGCTCTAGGTAACAGTGTATGTCCCATGACAATGCTGATACAAGATGGGGCTTTGGCTGTGCACTTCTGAACTGTTCTCCATGAAAGCTGTACATGGTCTGCAGAGTGCCTCTTGACCACATTTTACATGTAGGCAGGCAACAGACTTTAGGAAGCTATCATGGACACACAAACATACACAGTTTGATCTCTACCCCCAACAGAAACAGACATGCACAGAGCCACCCCACAATTAAATTCACTTGGAGACCTCAATCCCATGCAAGTGAAACTAAGCTCTACAACTCAATTGGCTGTCCTTCTGCCCAGGCAACCTGGGACACAGGTACCTTTCCTGGCTGCTGTCCAACCCCACCATGGCCATGGATGCTTCACTCTGCTGAGGAGGGGGCTTGATTTCAACACCTTCTTTTCTCATGAGCCAGGAAGGGCTTTCAGATCCAGCTTGTTCCCAAGTGCAAGCAACATGCCCACACCCTGTGACACCATTTCAAAGTGAGATTCTTCCTCTGCAGCTTCTGCCAGCTCAGCATTTCTTCCCTCCACCCTAACATCTAGCTCTTAACTGGGTATCACCCCATCCCACCCTTGCCT
Organism: Athene cunicularia; assembly: GCF_003259725.1. Taxonomy (NCBI): domain Eukaryota; kingdom Metazoa; phylum Chordata; class Aves; order Strigiformes; family Strigidae; genus Athene; species Athene cunicularia. The sequence goes on from NW_020799105.1 coordinate 4,435,067, forward strand.
GGACATCTCTCCATTTGCTATTGCTTAGTGTTTGAGGAAGCAGCTTGCACGTCAAGTAGGCTAGGAAAAAAAAAAGTCTTTTACTGCACTAAGCTAGGGGACTATGAAGCAACAGTCTCCATTTAGAGCATCCAGGGATGATGAGAAAGCACACATTTTGGGTCATTACCTATCTATATCCAAAAGCTGAGCAGCTGACACCTTCCTAGCCTGTAGTGCAGGGAAATTCCTTTTAAACAGGGATAGTGTTCGTAAGTCTGTTCTCCAAGTTACGCAAAGCTCAGAACCATGCAGATGAAAAGCCAACAGTGACTCAGAATAGACATGGTAAGTTCCTTTAAGCCAACAGCCTGGCAAGATGACCTTGCCAAAAACAAAACAAACCAAAACCCCAAACCCTTGATTTGCCAACTTCATGTGATTTAACCAATTTAACCATTGTTTCTTTGTCCTAGCTGGTTTAAGAAGGGCCAAACCCAGCATTTGCACTAAGCTAACTTTCTCCTCTTCTTGGCACAATCAATTACAATTGATTTTAGGAATATCTAATGATGGCCTTGCATCAAGAGACAGTTATACATACATATTTTTTTAAAACAAAAAGGTTCTTTTCTTCAGTATCCCACATTCAGGTGCTATCAGCCATCAGAGCAATAATGCACAACAAGCAAAAGTTGGCCTGACCATGGTGCTCATATTGCCAATAAAGACTAGAGATGCTGCATCCAATTAACCCAAAGCTTCAGCCTGCTCCCAAACATCTCCCAGCCATGCACTAGTGAGCATATTCAGTAACTTACTACAGAAATCAACAGAGGAAACAAACTTGCAGGATTGCCAGACCTTGGACCCCTGGGAAGAGAGAAGAGCTTTCCCCTTATAACATTATGGTATGTAGAAACTCCCTCTTGCACTGCAAAGAATTTAAATACTCTTAGAGAGGATTTCTGCTGCTCCTTTTCAAAATGACAAGAGCAGAAACTTCATATTCAGCCAGACTGAAGGGAAACTCTGGCATCAAACCAGGTGAAGATCTTAAAGGGAAAATTTGGGAGGAAATACTCTAGTCACAGGTAGAACCTGGAAGATTGAGCTACATCTCAGCTTACAGGAGCTGGCTTCCAAAACTCTACCACAAAGGCAAAGCCCTAGCGTCTCCAAAGCCTACCCCAGAGAGGTAGAGGGAAAATAATACTCAACAGCCCCAAAAAGCAGCTGGTGCAAGTCGGAAGAGTCTCACAAAGATAGCACTGATCAGGTGCAGATTTTCAAAAGTACAGAAGGGACAGAGATGGCAGCTGGATCATGATACAGGGAAAAGGGACCCACATACAATTTTCTCCCTGTTTGACAGTAAGCAGTCCAGATAAGACCTGGCCTCCTATAACTTTTGTCAAACCATGCTCAAAAGTTGTTCTGACTAAATAAAGGCAGCAGACAGAGATGAGAGACCTAGCTACCAGCTACCTCCATCCCCTGCCAACATCTCCAACTTGCAGTGCTCAATACAGCTCTCAACCTTAGCAGAAATGGGTTTCCTGTGAACCAGGAAACAAAGCCTCAAGCAGATAAAAGTGTTTCATGGTCCAATCCTAAATGATAGGACTCATAAATAGCACAGTGCCACCACTTGACAGAAGCAGCACTTTCCCCAAATGCCTATGAGGTGATCCTTGCTGGCTCAACCTGCAAAGCAGGAACACCTGCTTGGAAATCCAGTACTGCTTCAGCTGCCCTTTAAGAGCAGGAGATGGCAAGGTTCTGGGTAATGAAATCCAAGAATGCCTTTGTCAATTAATTATGGAGAAAGCTGTACCACACAAGCCCCATCTCACACCCTCCATCATTTTTGCTGCTCAATATAACTTTAATTAATCTTTCCTTTGGCAATTTGAAGGAAGGGTGAGCACACCGCAAACACCCACTGAGTATTAAATTGGTTTCCTCTTTTATAGTCCTCTTTCCCTCCCTATTGGCCCAGCTATGATTTGTGGCCATTCACTTGGAGGCATTTTTTCCACACGAATATAATCCAAAGCCCCAAGCAACAATCGCATCCAGAAAAGTAACACCTCACACAGCCAATTGCTTCAGCCCAGCCTCTGCCAGCACAGAACAGATTCTCTCCGGCCCCCTCTTCTTCCACACACACCCCCAAGAATTCAAGGCAACCACCTTATCTCCATACCTTTAGCATTTAAAAAAAAAAAACTGGCAATGTTTTGTCCTAAGCAACTAAGCAATCGGGTCCCCATAGTTTCCTGTCTGCCATTTGTAGTAGTGCATCTTAATTACCACAGCACTAATGCAAAGCCTATTCTGCTCGGAAGCACAACCTCCTGTCTGAGGTACCAGTCTGGTCTTGTACTCCAGATATGTGGACCTAAAACCAGAAGGTAGGAACACAAAGCTCAGTTGAGTTCCCCAGTAACTCCACCTACCCTCAGCAAGAGACATCACCTCACCTTAGGCTTGTGGGGCTGAAAGAAAGATCATTATCATCAAGCACACCCCAGTGCACAAGCCAAGTCTGAGGTAATATGTGGGGTTTGTTTTGTGTGGCAGGGTTTTTGGTAGTGGGGAAGGGGAAGATAAGGAAAATTGAGTGCAGCCCAGCTGTGCCACAAGGGAGCAAGATCTTTTCAAAGGACCTTCCCCTTTGCTTTGCAGGGAGTATAGGCCCTGACTTTCAGTGGTCAAGCATTTAAGGCTGAGGGTGGGCAGGGATAACCCACTCACCCCATCATCACTTCAAAGACAGGCATGCGGACTGGCTGCCAGCAATTTCTGTCTCAGGCACTGAGGTCCTTGTTCAACACTACTTTCTTGGTACCATGGGTTAGGAGACCTTGACCTAAAACACTGCACACACCCCCAGCAGTTGTCCCACAAGAGAGACTTTCTGAGCCTTCTGCCCACCAGATTCAGTCTTCTGGGAGGAGACAATCAGGCCAGACCTTCTCCTCAGGTAATCCCCATACCATGGGACTTGCCCTGGATTTATTACTCAAAATTAAGTGGAGAAATAATAACCTTAGAGATGACAGAAGCAAATTTAAGACTAAAACTGCTCTAACCCTACACTTCATTTGGAATGGTTCAGTGGCTAAGCATTGTCCCCCCACTGAGGACATTTCACCAGCTGTGCCCACAATGCAAAGTGAACATTGCAGCTTATTTAATTGCATAATTTGGGGAAAGATGTTCTTCCTTCAGGTGTTCTGACACACTAGGTGTCAAAACCTCACTGTTCTCACCCCAAGCACTGCATCAGGGGAACTGGTGACCCCCAAACAGACCGACAGGAAATTCACTGCCACCTGCCCACCACAGAAGAAATTGGCTCATAGCAAAAAATCAACAGAAGCAGAGCCATTAACTGAGCTACATCCTCCGAAAAGGAAGGTAGCAACCCAGGCCTTCTTGGAGCAAACTTTAAGGCATGCTGACAATTTAAAACCACATACTCCTGGATGAAAGGGGGCAGTTCATGATAGATCACATCTATTCAAGGGCCAGACAAGGAAAGCAAACATAGGCTCATTTTACTCATTGTTCTTTATCCACCAACACCAGGAGAGAAGTGTTGCAGCACTGTTGGAAGAGAGAAAAGAAATGGACAGCAGGCAGGAAAGAAATGGCAGCTATTTATGGAGGATAGCTAATTTGAGCTGTTTACAGACTTCCCCTCCGAGAGCTTGGGGATGGGAGGGTGGCAAGGGGGTGGTTTCAGCCATTAAAAATACAACGTGAGAATCCATTAATTTTCCATAGAAACAATGTCGTCATAGAAGCGAGACAAATCTGATCAGTCATGCAAATGTGCTGATGTTAAATTCTCAGGCCTGGGCGGGGAATTTGCGTTGCCAAAAACACAACAATGAAGAGATCAGAATGAGATTACGAGCCAGAGCGGCTGCAGCACTGAATGGCGTGGTGGGGGCATGGGATGTAACCAATGGCACCTCCAGACTATAGTGGGGGTTTGTGCCCTCAGCCAGGCATAGATGTCCCAGCAGAAGAGACCGAAAAAGAAAAAAAAAGCCATCCTTGCATGAAATCTCAAGAACTGGGCAAATGCTACATTACTGCTCTGTACACCAGTGAGGACCTTCGCAGACTGAGCTCACTCCGGGGAATGAAAGGCTTAGCACTCCACAGAACTGGGACCCTCACAAGCTGCAAAAATCACAGCATCAAGAGGTGATAGCACAAGCAACAGGTGAGTGTGTCTTGTAGCACAACACAGCAAAGCAGTAGGCACCACAGATTTAGGAGAGAAACCAAAGGGGAAGCGTGTTGGCACCAGCACTGTCCCAGGCACATGCTGAGCTGTGATGCCGTCTAAACCATGGTCTTTATGTTGTGTTAGCAAGGGGCAAAATACAAAAAAATGTTCCCCCTCCCAACAAAAAAACCCCAACAAACCAAACCACACAACAAAAGGAGGCTAGCAGATTTTATCTCCTTTCCTCCCTCTTCCCTTCAAAAATCAAGCTTTACAAACGCTCTCCAGAGGGAGATACTATACACAGAAAATTACAGCACCCCAAGCAGGAGGAGTGGAAATTGCTCACCCTGGCAGCAGAGCACAGCCCTTCCTTGCGAAGAATCCAGCCACCATCCTGGACTGGCCTCACCACAAGTATTTAGGAGTTAATAATAACCTTGCAAAATGAAGAGCTCCACCCCCTGCAGTACGCAAAACACTACTAGAGTAACGCCTGTGACAAGGATGCTTCCGGGTAAGTCTCATCACTGGCCAAAACGGTTCAAAGAAACTTATGAACAAAACAAAAAAAAAGGAGAAGACAAACACATCCCAAGAGATGTTTTACCCAGGTTCGTAAGCCAAAATATCAGTATTTGTCATCACAAACAGCTGTTTGGTTCACCTGTTAAGTTTTAAAACATATTGTTTTTACATTTGGAGCCTTTGATGCTACAGCAAAGGGAATCCCCTCCACAGAGGGGCTGCCTGTGCTCGTGGAGTGGCTGCCTGCAAGCCTGAGGAAGGCTCAGGTCATTGGTGTCTGAGAAGGGGCACTCACACCTCTGCACTGTGCACCTCAGGGAAACTCCCTGCACCACCAACTTGCCCAAAACCAGGCTTTTGCCAAGTAACTCACCTTGGTCACAGAAACCTGTCCTCTAGTGCTATGTAATCCAAAGAAGTGGCTTTCCCAGGAGGGGACAATCCTGCAGGATACAGCAATGCCCCAGATGGGAACTGTGCTGCTAGCTCAGCATGACACGGCTCAGCGCACAGGCTGCTGCAAGGACACTTGGTCCAGGGAGACAACTAGAACCCCCTAAATCACCTCATTCCCCTCTGGTCATTCCCTGCCTGTTTTAAACTCCTACAAGAAAGCCTAAAAAACCCGTGATGGCGTTTTCTCATCCTTTGTATATAGTAAACAGGATGTCCTGCTTCGCCTTCTGCAGCTCATAAGCCTTTGTCAGCAGCCTGTTCAAACACCTTTCTGGATTTGGACTTTTAGAGACAGATGGCGAAGGACCCAGTCAGCCAGTCTGCCCCAGCAGACACTTTTCAAGTCTACTTTGCCACAGTGAACATTACAAGACTGTCAGGAGCACACCCATACGTGATTACTGCACTGCACAGACATCCCTGTGCAGCACACAAAATCACAGTGCTGCCCTCATAGGAGAGATGCACATCCTGCCATGGCCTTCCTTCAGATGGTTCCTTTTGACGTCCTCAAACCTCTTTCTTTCCAGTCAGCCCTATGAGCAGTGCTCCCAGCTCTCTGCTTTTACTATTTCCTCACCCTTTTCTGAAGCTCACTACCATAAACTCTCCATTACTTTCAGTGTTACCATCCCACATGAGCTAAACTCAGCTACCCAAACATCCACAGAAACCACCACTGCAGTCTCAGCAACTTCCACCTTGGTCTATCCCATCACAGTCAGCATGTATAAAAGTCAAAACTCTCAATATTCAACGCTGGTTTTTATTGTCCCAGATATACACACCACAGTGAGCATCTATGACTGTGTAGCAACACAATCCTCCCAGCGTACAGAGCTCCACAAGGATTTAAAGTTCAGAGGCTGTCACAGCTCATTAAGGAGGCATCAGTTTCAGGTGCAGTTTCTCCTCACACAAAACTGCCCTCAAAATTCACACCCAAAAGCCACAGAAGTCACAATGTTCTGTTTTCTTCAACAAGATTTCATTACTCTCTATTTACTAAGATTGCTCAGAAAGGCATAGAATTGCACCCTGATCAGACCTGAGAGCTTTAAACTAGTGTGTCAATATACAAGCATACAAGTGAAAGACACTAGCAAGAGGGTCATGGACCTACAGTCTTCTGTTGACACAGTTGATCCTGCACCAGTAGTGAGCAATCAGGAAAGCAGTGAAGAGTTAAGTGTCATTACATTCATTCACCTTATTTATGCAGTAGGTGCCCATGAGAAGTTGGGTCTTTATCGACACACATCCTGTAACATTCTGGTTCTCTGTTTCACTTCAAGCACTTAACTACATCTGGGTGAGGACATGCTCCCCACTTCCCAAGCGAGCCAGCTGCACCCTTCACTCGCTCAAACATCAGTGACAAAAGCCTGCTCAAGAATATACATCTGTTTCATGTACGGCTCATACAGCTATTTTAAACAGTTTCCATATGTTGCCAAAAACTGTGACCAAATGCCACTTGCAAATAAATGGGGAGATTGTCTGGCTTCCACAGAGAAAAGTTTCATCACACAGCTTCAGAGAAATAGCTCTTTTGTTCCAAGGTCTGCCTGGGCTTGCCCAGCCGCTTCTACAGTCAGATGCTGCTGACTGGTTCAAATGCTGTCTCCTCCTGATATCGTGCCACCACAGCAACATGCTTTGTGGACCACAGTGAGCAGACTTTGGAAAAAACCTGTAAGGAACACCTCAACACGTGAAGATCATCTATGAGGTCAGGCAGCGCAACCACCCCTGCTCCTGATTCCAGAGAACTTACCCATAGGACAGGCATGCTTTTTGCTCAGCCCTCATCCAGACATTACCATCAGGTGCTAGGCTGTAGCTGTTAGAACTCCTCAAAGCATAAATGAAGCTCTGGGGCTCCATGTAAGCTATAATTCTATGTTTCCGCATTTTGCCATGCCATCTGAAATTAGTATCTCACTTTTAATATACCCATTATGGCTTCCTGCTCAGGTCCAGCCTACAAATAGGTAATTTGCCATATTACAGCTGGACCACATCCAAACTAATGGTCTGTAGCTGGGTAGATGGGAGGACTGAGTAAATAGACAAGTAAGGCCTTCACTCAGGGGTACTGCTCTCCAAAAGGTAGATCTGGTCAGGGAAGCAAGCAATAAATATCTCTGTTTAAAAATGCAGGGGAGGCTATTAGAAGGATTTAAAACTTCAATGGGGAAAATACCTGGACACCACCATTTTCCTTGTCAATAATGGCATGTTATACTTGCACCCCAAGAAAGTGCAGTACGGAATCCGTGCCTGTTGGAACAGGCCTTGCACAGCAACACCCGCCTCACCTCTTTAGACAAAGCTTGCTGAAGCAGGTACCAAACAAATATCCCAAAGAGCCACCCAAAGATATATTTCTCAGCCTGTCCTGAAGAAATGAAGCAACTTTTTTGGTCACAGAATCCAAAGTAGAGCCGGATGTCCCAGATCCCCATCCCAGTGTTCCACCATTAGGTAGACCACATGCTCCTGGCCAGCAACAAGGTGCTGGAGTTACCTTCCTTCTCTTGAGGCTGAAGGGTTTCAAGTCCTTTCAATTTCACAAGGCAGTCATGCTACAGAAAGGGCAGTCAGACCAAGGAAAAGACAAGAGTTCTTCACATTCATCCACGTTCACTTGCACGCTGGGCTGTCTCCTGCTGCCCAAGGCAAGGGGATTGACATCCACCAAAGCTATCCTACTCCTATACCCAGTGGATGTCCCCAGGCATCTCCTCCCTCTTTGGGGAAGCTGTCAGGGACCACAGGCATAGTTAACTGAAAGTCCCCCTCAAATCTGACATAGGGTGAAGCACATGAAAAATTACTCATGCAATTGATTCACATGGTTTCCATCATTCATAAATTCCTTATGCATAAAAGGGAGGCATAGGATTTGCACATAACCGATACAGACAGCTGCAGACTTCACTAGTCAGTGAGTGCCTGCAGGCAGAAGCCGCTCCTCATGTAATCCCATTAAACAGCTGGAATTAATGAAAATGCTGTGCGATTCAGCATGCTAATGGCAGCCACCTCTGCTTCCTCCACTGTCAGTGCAGAGTTCTCTCCAGTTCAGTCTCTTCCCGTGGGCCCAAATTACAAGAGTTACTTCATGCCCTGAACTCTGCAGGAAGCCTACAGCACATGCAAGTATGAGGCTACAGTGATAGAAGGCTGCTCTCAGAGAGTGCTAGGAACATATCCATGCTCTCCATCACAGTATGTCTCCTCATGGTAAGATGCAGTTTTTGGGGATATCACTGCAGAACACACAGGTCTTCTCATGAACAGAAATCAGTACACTAGAGATTGGGTACAGAAGGAAAATCAACACACTGCCATCTCCAAAGGCAAGGTAGTGGAATTCATACAAAATATAGTTGTTAGTAGACTCAGCTCCAGACTGGAATCAAAGGCTCTGAAACCAAGAGGATCTCAGGTAGAGGCTGTTTGCCATTTAAAGGCCCTTCATGGCATTCAGCATTGTATCAGAGCAGATGTGAAGAGCCAGCACAAAACTATAGTGCTAAGTAATTTGAAGGAGGCACCATTAATCCTTCACCTCCCAGGGAAGGCCAGAAAGAGAGGTCAGCCTAACAGAGCTCTGTCCCCTCATGCAGCAAGACTGGCTTAAAGCATCCAGCAGAAGATGACATCCAACAAGGTTTATGGTTCATGCATATGCAAATATGGTCTACCTTACACACCTACATGAACCACTAACTCATTCTTAGTGCCATCCAGTCACATTTGATCATTAATACCTAAAATCTCCTACAACTTCATGGAAATTGGAGGGTCTCTCAGTGAAGATTAACTACAGCTATGATTGTCCAGACAAGCAAGCACAAAGAGACAAGCACATGCACAACAGAAATACCATCTCACTGTTCATGCAGCTTGTAGAATAGTTGGTTTACACTCCCAGAGGCAGCTGGTTTTATCTCTTTTCCCCCTCTCCTCCTTCCCAGTCACTTGTTACTATGGCCTCTCCTGTGCTACCACAATCATTCACAGTACTGGGAAGCAACACAGTAAAAACCAGCTTGGTTTTACCACTCACTAAAAAGCAGTTTGTTCTCAACCAGGTCAGTCCCTCTTTGCACTCAGTTCCCACAGCTCACCAATACTGGAAGAAGTAAAATGGGAGGGAAGACTGTCTTCCTCAGCAGCATCCCAGACTTAAGCCAGAATAAAGTGGCCACCACTGCAGTGCCAGTGGACATGGCTGGCTTAGACAGCAGCTGCTGAGTCCTCCTTAGGCAGTGGGTGGTCTTCTACTCCAGTATGCCCATCCCTCCCTTTCCAGGTTTGTCCTGAAAACAAAGCATCACCCAGAGTTACTCATCCCAGGCCTTCACAAACATTCACAGGGCTACATTAAATTTACAACTGTATAAATATACAAATATACACCATAACCACTTCTGGTGGCCATCCCTTATCTGAAATACCCCAGCTGTACCCTGTGCATTAGCCTAGTCCTGTCTGTGCCAGAGATTCACTCCCTCCTTTGGGGCAGCAAGTACTTGGTACTATTGCAAGTGATCAATATGCTTTCATGTCGAACACCCAGAAAAGCACAAAGGTAACAAGGAGCCTTGGAAAAACTGGTGCCACAGCTGGAGCCTTGGAAAGACTCAAGACCTTGTAGGAATACGGATGCAGAGCATTAGCGCACACTCTGCCATGGGGCCACTCGGCTGTCTAAAACATGGAGGCTTTTTTAATCCTTGCTCGGTGTATACATCCCTGGCTCTGCAAGAGAGAGGATCCCTGTCATTGTCAGTCCCCTTTACCCCACAGCTGGATCTATTCCAGGAGCAGCATCATACAGTCATATAATTAGTGACTATTGCAACACATAAGCAGGGCTGGATTGAAGGTGCAACAGAAAACTTCAATTTTGACATTTCCTAGCCTTACTAAAATGTCTTTACTCAGGGAATGAAGTCAACTTCTTTCCTTGACAAGCTGTCTGTGCCCCTGGATAGCAAGCAGTCTTGTGTCAGAAGCATGTCTGTCTGAAGTGGGATGTTGAGGTTTGACAAAAGCAGGAAGCGAAGGGGAGAGGGGACAGAGCTGTCTATATGAGACAGTTGCCAGAATTTAACAGTGCCAGTAAGGTCTCCCTGCATTAGCCTTGCTCTGAGGCAGGGAAGCCGTTTTATGCCTCAGGCTCTGAAAACACTTCCCAGCCCCAGGCAGACCAATGTCAGGAGAAACTCTAGCCCCAAGAGCTGCAAATTAGAAACTAGTTCCAGTTTCCCACAGCCTTAAGCCAGGCCTTGCCATGAGCACCCCTGGGCATCAGCAGAACAGGGGATCACCAGACCTCGTGGAAAAAAGGAAGGTACCAAAAATGGGAAGTGGCTCATTTATTGCAGGACATTTATGCTGGCTCAGAAAGAAGACTCAGTGCTCAGGCATTTGTTCCAGTGGCTGCTGGTTTTCAACACCTCCTGCTTCTCCAGAAGATGCCACTGACAGGGCATTAGCTCAGCAGGAGAGACCAAGGGAACTGTAGCAAACCCCTTTCCCTCTGACCATTAGCAGAAAGGATGAGCAGGAAGATCTGCCCTGGCTTGCCCTCTCAGGGAGCAGGATTCCCACGCCAGCTATGGATCAGTAGAAAGCAAAATGCAAGCACTTTCCAGAAGGTCTGCCCCCATTAAAAAGAGTTTCCAGATACTGAGCTATTGTAACCATCCAGCAGCAGCAGATCTGCTCCCCGTCCTGTCAGTCATCCCTCTGCAGCTACATCAAACCACCACAGTTTTTAACCCATCAAATGCCAGTGCTTCCCTGCATGGTACACACCCATACTTTAATATTAACGTGGCATAAGTTTAAAACCATCACGAAGCAGCATTGCCTAGCATGGAGGTCTTCAAGCTGTACTCTTCTGATTCCCCTCCAGATTTTGCATAGACCTGCAGTATAGTGGGGAACAAACCTGCATCCACTCTTCATCCACCTGAAAGAGGACAGAGCTCCATCACCATCAGACACTGAAGAGGCTAATGCACTGGTAAAAAGGGATATTACCAAGGTCTGGAACTCTGAGGAAGTTTAGAAATGTAGTATTTAAGGAAGTTCAGAAAAATGTAACTCAGTTCCCTACATACCACTCCTCAAACAAAGCAACCAACAGATGACAATTGCTTCTGCACACTCAACTATACAAGTAGTCTCATGTCCATTCATTTATCTGGACACCACTGCCCTGCATCAGTCTTCACTGGACACATTCAAATACTCCACAATCATGCAGTATGCACCCCACTCCATAGATATGTTGACATGATGGAGACTGTTGGACTACAATGCTGACAGAGGGGTAATTTAAACATGTCAAACCGATTTTTATATTACTCAGCCAGGAGGAAATTGAAAGCACCAAGATCCTTAAATTTTCTGTGTCCTTAGCAGGACCTGCTGTAACAAAAGGATACTGTAAGCACCAAAAAGAAAGCTTGCATCCAGCACAGAGATTTATACTTTGTTTAATGCTGGTTAGGCAGGATGAGTATAGTTCACGGTGTCCTTTCACATCAAAGGTGCAGGACATGGCACAGCTTTCGCACAGGAACTGAGTATCATCAGATGGAAAACCAGTATTTCTATGGCTGGTGATGGCTTCACATGCTAAGGCTGGTGCTGTCTCCTGATGAGCTCTGACTGCACAGAAAGGTTCCAAGATCAGTGACAGAAGGTGGCACAATGTGTCAGAGAGCAAAGGAAAGGGGGAACATATCAATGTATTTCTCTGGGTTTATTGCTAGCAGGCCCTTTTACATCTACACACTAGATGTTGAAAATCAGTCATGACTCATACGAAACCTCACCTGCTTCACTAGTCCCAGACACAGGGCAAACAGCCATTGGGAAGTTTGGAGAAGACAACCCAAGGAACTTCACAGATCTAGAAGCAATAAATAAACCCCAATATATTCCCCCAAGAGAAAAAACAATGCACTGCACTAAATACACATGATTCTGCCATCAGCAGAGAATACTGTGTATAAACTAGCTGAAGGAGGTGCACTGTCACGGCATGCTTGCCAAGTGCCATCAAAATTAGGACAGATTGTGAACTTCCACAAGCCAGGAAGTGATCCTATCCATTGTTCTTTAAAGCTGCTCTTCCCTAGTCACCCCTAGCTCCTAAGCAGAATCCCAAACTAGCTGAAAGTCAGTTATAAGCTCATATAATCAAAGTTTTGCTCTGGACCAGCATACTATGGGTTCAGGGCAAGCCACAGAACCAACTCACCCAGAGCACCATCTTCATGTTTCCTTCTGTTGACCCTGATAGAAAATGCATATTTATTCTCACACACCTTCTCAGCCCCAACCAACACAGCTGAATGAGTACTACTAGAGATCTACTACTACTGACTCTACAAACATACCCTTTTTTATTCTTCTTAACCTCATTAGTTCACCCACTGACTGTCCATGTGATGAACACCACCTGCAGCCATCTGTCAATGCCACAACACGGAGCTACCTGTCTATGTCCACCATAAAACCATACCACAGCCGCCAAATGCTTAGCTGAGACTGGGTAAAGAACAACTTATCATCTTTCCCAGGGGTCCTGTATTCAAGGCACAATGTGCTTCCCTGAAATCAGGCCCATCACAAATACAAGGTGCTTTCTGAAACCCCACCTCCATCCACAAAACCTCACCAAAAAACTAACAAAGTAGCAGGAGTTTCAAACTTCCAGTACTAGAAGATGTTCAGATACTACACTGTCCTACCTTCCATCACCTTACATCACAATTTGTTAGACACTTTCCTGGAGAGGACAGGAGATGGGGAAGCAATGGCATGCACCTCCACTAGTCATCCCCTCTCCACTGCAAGAAAAGTAATGGGCAGATTCAAAATTATCCCTCAAACCTGAGTGGTCCAATACTCATCTGCAAAACATGCTGCAAAGCAGCACTAAGCAATTTCCATCAGGTGTGGAGCATGGCTGCTACTGCCCTCAACATTTCCCCTCCTTTTCCCCAGCCAGTGTGATCTCAGAGTTCTTAAAGAAAGGATTTTCTTGCAATAGCAAAGGATGAGTATTTTCTGCTATTAAACACAGCTGTGTTCTTCTGAAACCTCCCCAAGACAGAGACAACACATGAGAAGCTTTGGTCTAAAAGGACACAAGAATGGGAGCTGGTAGGCAACACTAACTAAACCTCTACAACACCTGATGCACTAACTCACAAGCGAATAAGAAAAGAGTAAAGGGATGCTGCAGTTAAGCTCTGGCACTTCTCATCCCAGGAGGCTGTGGATGCTAAAACCTTACAGAGATTCAAAAAGAAAGGAGATGGAAGACAAAGCTATCCAAGATCATTAAAGACAGTGAACCATCTCTGGCTCTGGGCCCACTAGAGTCAGGGACACTTTTTGGCCATATCACTGTTTCACCCTGCTTTTCTCTACACCTCCCTTGGCATTTGCTGCTCTGTCCTGACGCTTTTGCAGCACTTGGGTATTTCATAGCTACAGCTCTGCTTGGTGTGAAATGGAAGAAGCTGCCAGGTTTGGGCTGTCCCACTGGCTCATCGTTTGAGGTAGATCGTGACAAATGTGAGAGGAAGATGCAGGGCCTTGAAGACAGGTCTGAAACAGGCTACTGAGTTTGTTTTAAGGCAGAACAGTCATTCTTAAGTATTAACCGTACATTTCTACGGGATCATTTTAGCTTTAGCAAAGCTCCAAATACAAAGGAACAGATTTAAAAAAGGACTTTAGAAAGTATTTTCCAAGTACTTATCCATACCTTTAGGCTGCCACCTAACTTTAAAATTCTAGTATGAACTGCCTTCAGTTGAAAAGAATAATTTTCATAGGGGGCCTTTAATAAAACAGCAGGATGTAATAATCTCTGGGATGTTCCTAGAGAGGTCACAGTAAAACATGCAGCATGTTGGGCACTGAACAACAGGGCAAGGTATGTAGGATGAGAAAGAATAATGTGGTTATCAGCTGGGAAACTACTGAACATGCAGAGCCACAGATCAGTCTTCATGGCTGGAAAGCTTATCCAGTTGCCCCCACTTGTATTTTTTTCAGACCCAGGTCAGAGAGCCACAGTAACAGGCTGGATCGTTCCTGCGAAATCCTGAAGCAGCAGAAATGGTTTCAGAAATGGAGAGGGTGTTCAGAAGAGCTTGCTTTGCAGGGCCCAACTTCCAGGCAGCAAGATGGCAAGAGAGAAAATGCAAGGCTGAAATCACCCCCAGACACATTCAGCTCGTTCAAAGCTTCCAGCAAGGGGATTTAGCTGGAGCTTAAAGCAGTTCTCTGTGACTCTTTGTCACAGAAGTGTAGGTACAAACAAACAGGAGCTGGGACAAAGGGAGTCAACACACATTTTATTAGTAAAAAGTTAATCGGCTTAAAGTGTGCAACTAAATAAGCAAAGCTTACATTAAAGTGACCCGCCAAGAAAAGATGCCATGGAAATAAAGTTATAGGAAATACAATATAGCCTCTATGTTCTTTTGTAATCCAGCATGATAAATATTCATGATTCTGGGTTAATGGGGTATCCAGCTCTCAGCCACCACAATAGTTTTTTGTTTATTCTCAGGACCATGAACTTTGGAACCATGAACCTGAATTTCAGGACTCTGCATTCATGCATGTTAGCAAAATTCAGGGCAAGTCAGGGGGATGGAGACAATGCCAGGACCTTGGCTTGTGACAGTGTAATGGAGGTTGCTGGCAGGTTTCTGATAACAAGTTACAAGAGCCCCAGGATGCACAGGACTTTGGCTGTATCCAGCACTCCCTCTGCCTCACCACCATCAGGAGAGAAGAGGCACCACCTGCAACACAACTCCATCCCTCACCTCCCGCCCCTCCAGGACATGGCTCATTCCAGAGTTTCTCTCTTCAGAGGACAATGGCATCCTCAGGCCAGCCCTCAAGGAAACAGCAGTTGCCTGCATCACACAGCAGCACCTCTGAGAAGGTAAGAGGTCCACTCCTTACACAGAAAGGAAGACCTGCACACCCCTAAACAAAATCCCTTGAGCCTTCACATTGGCTGAAAGGGCACTTTGGCATTCTGAAAATAGTACAGCAGGGAGAGGTCACCAAGCTCCAGCCCTGCATTCAAAATGGATAGCAAACCTCCTTCCAAAGCATATTTTAAAGAGTCCCAGGCCTCCCCAGCCAGCCCCACATGCAGTTGCTCCTTTGACAATGCTGCCTTCTGCTGATAGCAACATTGCCAGCTCTCCCAGTTTTCCTGTGAGACCTTCCAATGCCTCTCCTCCAACTTGTATTAATACATACAGATCACTGTTCCCCCTTTTTAAGGTATGTTAGGAGTCTTTGGGATTAATGAAGGACATGAGGAAACATTTTTTTCAAAAAAACCCACAACACAGAAACTGAAAGTTCAAAGTCTTGAAACCAATATGAAGAAAACAACTTTAAATGCTGAACTGAATGCATTTTAAGACTCTTGAGCTTGTTGTTTTGTTTTCCTGCATCCACTCACAACTAAGATCAAAGACTATGATCCAGTAAGGTCTTCAGGAGCTTCCTGGAGTATTCCATTCACCAAAGTATTCACCTTCTTTCTCTACAAAACCTTCCCATTAGCTTTTCTCCCCCTTCTCCCATGTAATGTAGTAAACAATGAAAGCAGGCTTTCAAACAGCCTGGCACCAAACAGCCAGGCCCTGTTTTGCTGAGAGCTAGAAGCATGGCTCTCCACATCATCTGTGGATCAGTCTGCTTGGTCTGCAAACAGAGCTCATGTTCCTTCACTGACCCCTCAGGGTTTAATTGCCTATTTTAGGGAAAGTGCAGCCTAAGATTTGTAAATTAACAGGATCTGTTCTTCATGCATCTTCCTTTAGGACAACCTAGATGACAAACCTTGCCACAGGGAGCTTTATTTCTACTTTTGGGCAGAGCTCCTCATTCTGATCAGCTAAATCTGAGCAGCAATAGGACAGGCAGTACGAAGGCCAACTGTTTCTTCAGAATACTGCTTCCTGTAACAATACAAAAGTCTGAAAGAAACAACAATGCTCCCTTAGATTTTAAGTCTTTGATGCTTGAATTGCAATACTTCTACACAGGAGTACCATAAAATATTTATACATAAAGAAGAGAAATTCAGCCAGATCCATGAAAGTTGAGAAATTAATACAAAAGGTGAAAGTGTACTTTTGGAAGGAAAACTATTTCTCCAACTAGTGAAATATCTGACTTGAATCACAGAAAGGCTCTGTCTAAAAATCAAATACATTAGTAAACAGCAACAGCCTTCTCAAAACTGAGGTATCCTGCTCAGAGAGCATGTATTTAGCATTTAAGTTTGTAAGCTTTTATCTCTGCAATAGCTGCATTAGCATAAAGATGACTGTCCAGTGGGAGGAATACACAAATGTGTACAGGAGGAAGGGAACTCATGGTGAAGAAAACACTTTTCCCATTCCCTGTATGGAATTTTGCACAGAAACTCCTGTTCCTTCTGAAACAGGGGACACCCCCATGTCCTCCCACTCAGCTCCAAGGCCCTGTCTCTTCCCGTCACACTTGTCACAATCTACCTCTCTAATGACAAGACAGTGGGACAGCCCAGACTTGGCAGCTTCCTCCATTTCGACACCAAGTGGAGGTGTAGCTATGAAATACACAGGCACCTCAAAAGCATCAGGACCCAGCCACTGACACCGCCCAGGAGGACAGAAACAGCAGGCACACTTGATGGTTTGAGGTTCTCCATTTCACACATACTTGAAAACCCCATGGCAAATGCATCACCCTTCTGCCAGGAGATGAGAGACCGTACAATGGGCAAAGAGGGCAAAAGTACAGAAAATGCTCTTCTCACTGTCAAGAAAAAAAAAAAAGAGGGTAATCAGGAGGTTTTACTCCTTATGTCAACATCCCATTACTAACCAGCAGTTTATCTTGACAACAAAGCTTTCCAAGAAAAGGCAGAGACTTGGGCACTCAAGCAACAGCCTCAGGAGATCCCAGCTCTCTGCCAGGAAACAGCAAAAAACCCCCAGCATATCACATATCACCTTCCTACTGAAGCATGACAAAGAGGAGAATATATGGCAGAAGAGGCCAAAGAGGGGAAAAACAGAAATCAATAGGATCTAACAGAGCGTGACAGAAAATCACTTCCCCCATAAAAAGAGGTTACTTCCCAGGTTAATTAATCTTTTCTGTTCTGTACTTAGACACCCAGGAAATGGAAGGGGTCACGGGAGCAGCGTGGGTGGGAATGCAATCCCTAGAACATGCTTTTAAGAACAATCAAAGGTTAGAGATTAAATCCAGGCAGCGGTCAACTGCACAACACATCAGCAGCTTGATACAAGGGCCAGCTGCAGCTCGGAGCGTCACTCAAGCAAAATACACTTCCAACATCAACAGCACAGCAAATAACAGGCTTCTCTTCCAGGGCAAAACCAGCCCAACAGGCCACCTCAGCACCCCCTAAAGGGTAAGCCCCAAGAATCAGAGCATCTCTGCCTCCAGCACAGACACAAAAAAAAAAAAAAAAAAAAAAAAAAACTTGAGCAGCTGCTATAGAACCACAAAAAGCAGACTGCACCAGAAGTTACACTGTGCAAGTAACTCAGGAAGCTCTTGGCCCAGTGGCCCAAACTTCTCAAAACTTGCTTTTAGGTGGAGCTCTGCTTTACTCTTGTCAGGAATGCATAGGCAGGAGTCAAACCAACAGAGAAGCATCACAACAATGGCAGGGTACAAGATCTGGTGGCCATAGAAGCCTAAAATACACCTCTGGAGTATCAAGCATATCCAAAGCCAGGTGCATATAACTTTGAACTGCAGTTTCTTCTGACTGGAGCCCTACTGATAGGCTCCATAAAAGAAGTGCAGACCCTTGCTGTTTTATCACTCCCCTGCCCATATCTAACTTGAGCTATTGACAATAGGTCGCCCAAGGAATTGCTCTACTTAGGCCCAACATACTCAGTAAGGGAAATGCAGATGCATGATTTCCATCCCTTTCAAGGCCATCTGACCTGTAGGTCACTATATTAGGTTCCCCCGCTGCTTGCCAGAATCATTTACCAACTGCTGTTTCTCAGTCTGAGGCCTCTTGACTCCAGTACACTCAAATACCTCTGCCATGCAGCTGTCCAAGCTTCTCCTGCAGCAGTTGCCTCATTTGCTACCCACTACCCAACTTCTGTAGCAGAGAAATGGATAATGCAGCCAAAAGTCCCCTTTGTTACCCACATTTGACAGAGTCTCAGAATAGGCTTGTTGCACAGGATAGCTGTTCAAGACCGAGTTCCACATCACATCATTCGAGTCTACATTCATGCCCAAGAAGCTACATCACAAGCTCCAAAGTAGACCTAATGATGGTATTTCTGCAAGAAGGAGTTTCGACTCTGCAAGTCCAACGCATTTAAATATTTTTATACCTGGAGAATTTTAAAGCAAAACCAATACCTTCATCACACAGCATCCTGCCAACACACACATCAGGGCAGACAGTTCTCTACTTTCACAATAGCTGTCTACTCCTGGAGCAGGGACAGGCCCCTCTGTCAAGTACAGCCACTGCTAGTGGGAGGCAGGGCACAGTTTGTAAATAAATCTCTCTTCTCCAAACTCTCCTCTCCAAACTGAATGAACAAGCCCCGGCAAGTCTCACCTGAAATTCAGCATGCAAAATACCAACCAAAACAGTACTTATACCAAAGTTCTGAGCAAATGAGAATGCTGCTGATCAGGCAATCCTATCTGCAGGCAATGCTAAGTTCAAAGTCGCACTGATGACGAGCGGGAGACCAGCAACACCCACAGCTAAGACATGAGAAGTGGAGAAAGGAGCACCCTTCAGAACCATATCAGCCAGCTTCTAATAAAGAGACAAAGGCACTCCACCATACTCCAACACTAACTCTTAACAGGACAAAATAAAATGCTCAGCAGACTTGAACTTCTGTCTTACAACACTGTGGCATGGTTTACTCTGCAAACAACTTTGGGGTCTGTGGATGGAGAGGTTAAACAGATGATTTTTGCTTGGGTGCTGACATTTGCACAAATACAAAATGACTTGAGAAGATGTGAATTTCCATTCGGGTCTAAAGCTGAGCTGATTCACAGACCTGCAGCAGCTGTGGGTGTCTGACAATTTGTGTCAGTCAAACCAGAGGGTAATTTACCAGTGGCTGAGGTTTCACATGGGCTTCCTTCTCAATATACAGTTAAACATTTCTCTCCATTCCAAGCTAGGCTGACACAGACTAGCCAAGAAAGAGCAATCAATCATTGAGTTCTTTAATCATGGGCTTCCTTGCACATTTAAGCTGTTTCTATTGACAGGGAACCTTCCTGTTCAGAAAGTGCTAGAGTGGATCTGAACATCTAAGTACAGGTGCCCTTGGAGATCAGCATTTCTGGAAGCTCAGCTACAAAAAAAGAGGGGAAAATAAAATTTTAAAAAAAAAAAAAAAAAAAATAGCAGCTGAATCAAAACAACAGCCAGTTTCTGCTCAATCATCCATCTCTTCAGAGCAGTGAAAGAACATTTCAGCACTAGTTGAAAGCTGTTTTGTTGCAAGTTCATACCTGTAATACCCATGATCAAGAACCACCAGGTTGTTCAGTATCAGAGGTGCCTCCTTCCTTCCAAGGTTGCTTGTCTCCAAAAAGAGGATATAGACCTCCCCCATCAGGTCAGTGTTCTCCCCAGCCCCATCTCCTTAGCAAAGGCAGCTCTAGACCGATTCACAGAAACTGGCCCCACCATTTCCCTCTGGTTTCTCAAAGGGGAGATTGACCCACCTATTACAGCAAACAGCCTATTGCACAGAACTGGCTCGTCAAGCGCAATACAGCAGGTAAACGCACACCATAGCACAGGGCTGCCATTAGGTGAGCAAGGATGGAAGCCACTGACCACTTGGAGAACAGCATGAGTTACTGCTGGGGTGGGAGAGGAGATGGGGTACCCCACAGCCTGGGGGAAAAGGCATCACCACACACCCAAGGCAGAAAGCAGAGAAGGATTTGAGCAATCCTCCAGGCAGGCATTGGAGAGAGCTTCAGGAAAAGGGAGACGGGGGAACATCCAAAATGGATCTGTAGGAAACTCAGAGAGAAGCAGGCAGAGAGCACAAGGGTCTCTGCCGCAAATGCAACATTAAAAAAAAAAAAAGAAGAAAAAAGGGAAATGGACATATTTGAGAGAGAGGACCAGAAAATCCACTGTAGCAGGTACACAGCACCTGCAATTTCCCAAGTACAAACATGTGAGCCTGAACACACTGCAACTCTTCCCTAGACTGGGGCAGCAGCCACTCACCTGGGAGACACCCACAGGCCCAGTTTTAGCAGTGAGAAAGAGGTGGCTTACCAGTAAAATGCAGCTAGTTCTTGCATTAGCCATCCAGTAAGGCATAGGCTCACCATGCCGCAGATTAGGACAGGAAGAGAATAAAAACTCCAAGCACAAGTGCAAAGTGCCTCAAACAAAAATCCTTGGCTTTGCTACTTTTCAAGCCTGAAAGACTTGCAGCACAATTTCTAAATGCCTTTGTCTGGAGCTCTGTGACTTACTAATCTTATGCCACACAACACCTGAGGAACAAGCAGTGATTGATCAAACCTGTGCCAGCTATGGTCAAGGGCATACACCTGTGAACTGCACCCAGCCTATTACATTCAATAAAAGCTCTACAAGGTCTTTGCAGAGAAGCATCCATGACAACTACAATTACCTCTTACCCACCCTACCTGGCTTCTTTAAGGGGGAGCCCCTGTCCTAAATTTGCCCATCCCTTGTCCATCGCTAAATCCCAAAGTATACATATAACACTGAGTGTTACATCTCATGCAGGACAAGCAGATCCAACACACCCAAAGAAGTGTCAAAGATCAAGCATGCTTTTGTCAGGTCCCAAGTAGACAACTAAACACTGGAAAGACTTCAGACCTGGATCTCAAACGCTTCTCTTCCTGGTGACCATAATGTTTTGATCTCAAATTCCACAGGCCAGTGTCTTTTTTACCTGCAAATCTCAGCTGCAAGAAAATGGTTGGGGGTTATTTTTTCTTTAAGCCACAGCCATTAGCTTTTGCTTGGCTAGGATTATAGTAAAAGACACCTTAAAACCTTCCCTTTGAGGAGGAAGCTTCTGCTGCAGCTCTACCTCACTGCAAAATACAGCCTCCCCAACAGCAAACGACTGCATCACTGAACGCATAAAGACTCCAGCAGTCCTCACCCACCTGTTTTCCGTTCTGTAACTGCTGTCACGTCCCCAAAGCAGGTAAATTAAAGACTGAATAGTCTGTTTTCTCATTCTTTTCCTAGACCACCCAAAAAGACTCAGTCAACTTCCTCCTTGAGCATTTAACCCTTTCTGCAACCTACTGTGGAAAAAACATAAGGGCAATGATTGCTGGCAAGAGCTTTCTTCTCCCCCTATAAATGTTTGCAACAGCATCAAGGAATCCATGGACTGGATTATGTCCCAGACTCTTCCCTCAAAGCACACATGTAAGCACTGGTGACAAAGAAAGGAGGAAATAAACCTTCATTTCTGGAAGCCCACATGGCTTCTAATGTCAGTAGACCAGGATTCAGCTACCAGCACTGCCACCACCATACTGACTGCCATTGGCTCCCACCATCATCTTCTGCAACTTGGAGTCCCACGCTAGAGGCACTGGTACCTTCACCACAGCTGCAATGCAGCTCACTTAGGCTTTCCACACAAGCTCAGAGGCTTCAAAGCTCTATAGAAAATCCGTATGACAGAGATTCCTCCACGGGAATCTAGGATTCCCAAGCAAAGGGCAGGTCGGCACATGCTCTGCCAGTGCTCCTGCCATTGCCAAACCAAACAGGACAACTTGTGAGATTGCAGGAAAGCCCTCATCAAGAGCTGACTGGGCCAGATTCACAGGACAACCTGAAAAGAATTTACAAGTTGCCCTGCTAAGATGTTGGATCTGTGCTTCCAACAGAAAAAACAGCATCCGCATCCCACTCAAAACGTGAGCAATATTCAAGTGACCTGGACTTTACAGATCCTCTCTCCCCCTTCTCATTCAATTACCCCCTCAAGGTTTTCAGTTCCTAACAGCTGCCCACAGAAATGTCTGCACCAGATTTCAGATGATTTCACCACAACTCAAACAAAATTTTCTGTCTCCAGAACAAAAGGCTCTGTGCCTATACAGAGGGAGAGCCAGGAAGAACAGAACGACAGTGAAGCACAATTTAGGTCTCTCTGAGAGCTTCTCTCGGGACAGCATGCAGGGTATGAGGCCTCTGGCATGGGGCATTTAGAAGCTGGTGGATCAAATCAGCAGGTGGAGCAGGATCAGGGATGCACAGTGCTACCCTGCAACTGGGCAAGGAACATCCACGCTTGAAGGAGCAGTGGTTTGGCAGGAGAAGCTGCACCAAACTGCTTCTCTAACAACTTTTCTAGTGATAAAGACATGGGAGATGGGACCACTACTCAGTTCCCTAATGGTGCCCCCTCACACCTCTTGCCTCATTCTTCCCCTTCTGAGCTTGCATCCCGAGCACTCCAGAAAATCCATAGGGACTAACTCACTTTCTAGGTGCTGGCTCCTTGCCAGTGCCCTGCTCCTGTTCTGCAGCCTCCCCACACCAGGCTCTGCCTTGCTCAGAAGCACTGAGCAAAAGCCATCTCTCTGATCAGAGTCTCATGGATCTCATAGAAAGACACTGAACTTGCTTGCAAGGCTCATTTGTACCTATATGCAATTCCTCCTCAGTCTGGCTCCTCTCAGCAATGCAAACCCTCCTGAAGGGTACTGAAGACACATGCAGGCAGCAGGAGCCCTGGACCCTTTTGACCTCTGCCTCAGGAGCACATGGCTAGGCAGGCAGATCTGCCTGTCTCCTAATGCAAACACCTGCACAGAGAAACACTGCATCATCTGTTTGGCCTGGTAGACAAGACTTGCAGGTTGGCCCATTTCTGGACTCAGCCTACAGACAGGACATGTCACACAAGAATAAACTGCCTAGCCAGAGCAGACAGGGGACTCCAACACAGGACACCCTCAGTGAACGCCACCCTGGAAGACGAGCTACTGAGGGAAATGCCAGGCCTTGGGACTAGACGCTGCACCTCCTGCTCACAAAGGCAGGAAGCACTGTATCCAGGAACCAAGATGCTGAAACTAAACCACAGCTTTTTCTCCTCACCTGCTGATTTGGCAGGTGGAAAAGAGCCTCATCACAGGCTTGCTGCTGGAGAGAAGGGGTCATTGAGCCTGTAAACATCCAGGGGACAAGTTATTCAGTGCCCAGCTCTCCTTCCTATTTATGTCCCCCACCTCGCCTTGCTGAATTAAGTTAGATTATACCATCTCCAGAGGTCACTTTGAACCTCAGAGATTCTGCTCTTCACCTCAAATTAAAGTTCATATAAGCTTGCACCAAAATAACTAACAGAACAAATTACAGCCTATTTAATTCCTTTGGTTCCAGTTTGACTGAGGAGCCCCAGAACGATGTGCTTGTTTTGTTTACCAGGCATCCATAGTTCCTCCTGCTGCCTGTCTGTCAGGTAGCCTCACTCAGATCTACACCCTGGCCTAGGTATCCTTAGCTGGACCCTCTGAGCAGCAGATCTATCCAAAGCACATGTCAGGCTTACATTTTTTCCATCTGGGTAAGAACCTTTGCACTCTTTCCTTTGAATAGCTCCAGTGACCTGCTGCAAGACTCAGCAAAACCCACTCAGCAGAGTCAGCACTGTCACCTCCCCTGGCAACTCAAACTGACAGTGCAGCCCTGCTCCTTTATCAGCCATTCAGGCATTTTGCCCCGTTTTTCTACCGTATCAAAAAGGCACGAAAGCAGCCACAGATTAGGAAAAGAAAAACCTGAACGGCTGGAGTTAAGAGGTTGAGCAACAGAGGGGTTATGGCCCATCAGCTGAGCCCTGGTAACTGGGCACGTGTTTATACCAGTAGCTCTGTAGTTGCACTGATTTAGGAGGTTGCTGCCCTGTGCTGTCCCTCCTGCCTTGCTGCTGGAGATTATTACACCCTTAGCTAATGCAACAGAGAGGAGTGTGTGCCAGGCTTTTCACTCCCAGTCTAGCAGATCAACCATCAACAGTCTGCACTCAACCTCAGGGTATGAGCTGCAGGGGTGAGGAACTGGCAAGCTTTCACTTTGTAACCTGCCAGATCTAAATCCATCGCGGCCTCTGGGTCACAGCCATTAGCCTGCAGCAAAAAAGAAGTAAAGCACTATAGTTTTAACAGCTTT
Organism: Athene cunicularia; assembly: GCF_003259725.1. NCBI lineage: Eukaryota > Metazoa > Chordata > Aves > Strigiformes > Strigidae > Athene > Athene cunicularia. The sequence goes on from NW_020799105.1 coordinate 4,459,597, forward strand.
AGAAAACATGTAAGTGGATCAGCAGTTTGTCTTCACAATGGGCTAAGAGCCCGCATACAATAGCAGCCACAAGACCATAGGAGCCTGTGCCTACAGCACCAATGGAAACATCACCACAAGTCACACAGTGCAGCTCAGTTTCCACAGACCATCAAAAACTTTTCCTCACAAAACATATCAGGCACCTGAGCTTTTCACAGTAGGTCTGCAATCACTGCCCTCTCGCCAGACATTCTTCTAGACAAATACTGACACTGTCCCACCAGTGGAGGAACTCAGGCCCAAGGAAGTTGAGACAACTTGTCACTGCTAGAGCACATCAGAAACAGAGCATGACAGACTTCCTACACAGGCATTAGGCAACTGCCCTGACATAGCCCATCCTGGAGAGGCAAGTCCGTTATAGGCGTCTTCACCTCATCTTGCTTGCAGAAACAGATCTCTCCACTCATTAATCTTAGCTGAACTAACCCTTTGGGATGGCGTCTGCAGCAGTGAACACCTGCCTAGATGTGTTGATGGTCTAGTACTGGAAAAGGAAGAAGGCTGTGAATGCAAGGCAGGTGGAGTAGGAGAGGCAGGGTCTAATATGGGTCCATGTGGTACAAGTCCTGCTTGCTTTGTTGTGGAGTTGACTTTAAAAACTGGAGCCATCAGTGCACAGGGATAGGTACATGGTATATAGCGACTGCCTTGTTCCCTAGGTGCTCTGCACTTTAGGTTGATACAGTCCACATGAAGAGAAACTGGATCAGAGCGCCTGGAAGCACAGCCAGCCAGGACAGACTGAAAGAGCCTCGGTCTCTAGCTTCTACAGAAAATACGACCAAAACTTGAGGAAGCTAGTAACAGTGCTCACCAGTGAAAAAGGCTACAGCAAAGCAGAAGGCACCGTCCTGTCCTCCACACCCACACAGACTGGGTGAGAAAGACAGACTTAAACTGCACTACTGGAGCCTCAGATCAGACAACAGGAAGGCCAAAGCCATGCTGGGCTAGGCTGTCTGACAGCCTCCCAGAGACAGGTGTGTGCCAGCACTGTCAGAAACACCAGCCTGGTCCTGGGTTCCTGAAAAAGACTGTGTGACCTCCAGAGATTCTCTCCACTCCTTCCCTTCTATTGGAAAGAAGACACTGAAAAAGTATTAGAGGCAAACACTGAGAAGTCAGAACACAAAGATCATTTCTGCGATTGATCCTGACTGAATTGAATTGAGAGGAATAACACCGGTAAGGTTTTTCTGCCCACTAGGAGAGGAGGTGAGGATGTACAACAAAGGGAGGCTACTGTTGGCAGTCCAGGCTCTTCTCTGTGTATGTGCAGAAGTGAGAGGTAGAGAGCCTGGAAGATGGGTGGACTGCAGGAGAAAGAAAGGGTCTTACAGCAAATGGCAGTTTGGGGAATTTTTTTTTTTTTCCCCTTTTCTGCCACAGGTTCCCTGTCTGATGTAGGTATGTCAATTAAAGTAAATTTTCTCTATGGGGTCCTTAAAGGAGCATTGCTCATCCTCCACATACTTGGGCTGACAGTCATACCAACAGTCCCAAGTGAAGAGAGGCACACTGGAGATGATGCTGTACTTTTGAGGAAAAAGCAAGGATAATACATTTTCAGACGTGAAGGCCAAAGCACTGTACCTGCTGCTCTTCAGGTCTGAACCACAGCTGTATCACTAACAACTAGTTTCACTTAAAAGAAAGAAAGACTAATTCATTACCGTTTAGAAGTAGACTCAAATACAGTAAAGCATGTTTGGGTGGGCTGGGCGAATACTGATTAAAGAGAACTTTTAAAATCCCACCAAACCAGTTATCAAATCACAAATGATTCACTGATCAAGGGAATGTTTTGTGCAAAAAATACTCTGTGGAGAGGACTGAGTTGAATTTGGAATAAAATCCACCACTCACAGCCCACATACAAGGCCAGTTAAACAACTTGCTGTACAAGACAGAGGGCTCTGACAGACATTGCCTTGGCAGAGCTCGCCTATGTGAGCAGATACCACTACAAGTGCCCTAAAAGCAGTCAGGGGAGAGTTGATAACAAGGGAAGCTATCACCAAGGGACACTGAGGAACAGCTCAGAGAAAGACCAAGAACACCACACACAAAGAAACTCCTTCATTTTTTTCGATTCCTTCAGTATTAAGAAAACAGGACTTTGCACAAAGTTATCTGTAAATGGAACAAGCCTAACAAGGTATCGATCGACAATTTCCCAGGAGAGAAGCAATTCGCAAGACCGCAATATTTGCTGATAGCTGGAACCGAAAGGAGCTAACAGTCACGTCGAGTACCACTCAGTTTTCCGAAGAGAAAATCTAAGTTCATATTCCCTTCGAGTTAAAATATCAGGGATGACAGAAAGTACTGGAGAAATCAAGCGGTTAAGAAGGGTTACAGCGAGCTCAGAAACGACCGAGTGTAGTCTAATACGGGAACGACAAACTCTGAAAAAGGGATGGAAGGAGCAGCTGGAGGCTTTCTGGAGAGACCGCGGTAACTTGCACACAGGCAGCCAGAAAGCATCTGGATACTCCGGACCCCTCGGTTGGTGCCCAGAGCGGTCTCCCCAGGAGAGCCCCTGCGCCAGCGCTGACCGCCGCGGGCACCGGCTGCTCCTGCCTCCCGGTACGCACCGCCGCTCCCGGCCGGACAGACCCCGGGACATGTCGAAACAGCTGCCATCCGGCTGCAAAAATGCACAGAAAAAGCTTATGTTGGGGGGAGGCGGGACCCCGACACTAAAATTTAAAGCACCGCTGGGCATTCGTCTGGCTTTGCAGAGATCTCGCGTGGGAGGGGCGGATAACAGGTGGGTGAGCGCAGAGATGGAGAGACGGGGGGATTATTTAAAAAAAACCCCAACAAACAAAAAAACCCAACCAAAACAACCCAAGCGTAGCCTCCTACCGGGGCTGCAGCCTGCAGGTAACCGCAGGGCTGGGGGGCAACCAGAAACCTCCCAAAGCTAATTTTTCTTCTTAGTATCTAGAACAGTGCTGTGTTTCAGATTCAGTATGGGATTTGGTATGAAAAGAATGTTAATAGTACACTGATGTTTTCAGTTGCTAAGAAATCAAGGACTTTTCAACTTCCTCTGTCCTGCTAGTGTGCAGATGTACAAGAAGCTGAGAGGTAGCACAGCCAGAGCACCAGAACCAAATTGGCCAATGAAATATTCCGTAACATGTAACATCATGTTCAGTACATAAATGAGGGTTAACTGGGAAACAGGGGCTCTTGCTTCCAGGATTGCAGTTTTTGAAATCTTCTTTTCTCTGGGATTGCTAACCAGGAACAGGCTGGGCATCACTCGGCAGGTGGTGAGCAATCACATGGTGCATTACCCATTTTTATTTTCTATTATTATTACTATTATCATTAGTCTAGTTTATTTCAATTATTAAACTGTTTTTATCTCAGCCTACAGGTCTCCTTACCTTTTACCCCTTCTGTTCTCTTCCCACACCCCCTGGGGGTGGGGGGGGGATGCGTGAGCGGCTCCATAGTGCTTGGCTGCCGGCCATGTTTAAACCTCAACAGCAGGCTACTGCAGACTGTTCCTGCCCCTCCCCTCCTCCCCCCATTTAATATTGGTTTCCCAGAAAAGATAAAAGTCAGGAAGTTAATATTCTCTCTAAACCTTCAGGGAGGCCAAAAAGGCTGCATCAAATCCTGGCATGAAGACCATGGTCAAAAGCTCTGCTGATCAAATGTGCTAGAGTTTTCTGCAGCTGGTGAAAAGCCCATTGGGTAAAGACAAGCAGCTGGCTGGAGAGCATGGAGGAGACTCCTTCCTGCAGGAAGGGGATGCTGGCACGAGTTACCCACTTTCCAGCCCAAACATCATGTTCTCCACCGATCTTCTGTAACACAGCACTGAGGAGACATGGCCCACATAGCTACCTAGGGGGAGAGGTCAAGAAAGATAAAAAACCAGTGTCATGTAAACAACTACCAGCAAGGTACAAGATGTTACAGTAAGGGCACTCAAAAAAATTGTATGTTTTTGTGCATGATGGATGCAACCCCACCCTCAGCATGAGAAATACCCCAAGGAAAACTTCTAACACCAGGGTTTTTCTGTCTAATCTGCATTTTCTGGGGGCTATAATCAAGGCAATGGCAGTCAAGTATCCACCAACACCTCAGAATCTTTCTTGTTGTCTTTTGAACTGGGATGAGAGATGGAGCAAACTGGCCATTTATTTCTGTGGCCCAAACACTGCAGCTGGTCCATGCTAATGCCCAAGACCTGCATTCAGCCTTTAACATCAGTGGTTCTGGCGATAGCGAGCAGAAGACACACTGTGTTTCTTTTACTTCGTGCTTCCAAGCAGGTCCCAGAAGATCAGAGGAGAAACCTGAAGGACTGGGATCAGCAGGTGGGGGAATCTGGGTCACTCATGAGGGAAAGTACCAGACTTCCAGGTGCCGTCACTCACAGGGTAGGAAGAGAAAACATGCAAGGGAAAGGTCTCAGATTTTCACTGGAAGAGTGAAATACCCCTTTGCTGTACCAATCTTGGCAAAATGAGGTGAAAACAGGAATAACAAAACCACATCACAATGGACAAGTCAAGGTTGTCACTAGGACTTACTGCTAATGCTGGATAGCAAAACAGCTGCCTGGTCATTGCTTTCCCTGAGGATGATCATTCCAAACTCTCCACCCTTCTGATGGTCACCAAACTGGGGCTGTAACACCAAATCCACCTGTTGAGGGCAAGCCTGGAGGATACAGGCACCTTGAACAGGAGGCCTAAGTGAGTACCAAACTTGTGAAGGTTTGAAGTGCAGCTAACCCATCCACTGATGGAATGTCCTGAACAGAAAACAATGAAAGGAATAGTAATTTTAGAAACCAGTCTAGCACTTGAGGCCTCAAGGGCATAGAAGCATCTTGCTCTCACCATCTTAGCATAAGATTACCAGGGGCTTTAGGTATAACTCCGGAAGACCTGAGTCAAGACCAGCATGGTGGACAGAGGAAAAGACAATAGCCCTCTTCAAATATGTAAAGGAAGAACAAGCATGAGCTGGACCATTGAAGGCTTAGGTTTCAGGCAAGCTTTCTAGCAGTAAAACAGGGAAGCAGATTTGCCATGAAAAACCAAGGGAGTTTCCATCACTGTAGGTTTTTGAAGAGGAATGTAGACTAACACCCATCAGAATAAAGTTAGTAAGGTGACTAGATCCAACAGATTAATGACTGCTACCTGGTGTTTTGATCGGTTCATGTCATCTTGATAGGCAGGTGCCACATCAGTGCAAATAAGGAATATAAAAAGCCCTGTGAAAGTCTCTTTTTCATCTGAGCTGTTAAAACAGTGAAGTTTCATACTGACAGTGCAACTCATGATACCAACAGTTAACTATCTGAAAACAATCTATAACCATTGCTGTCAAAGGCAGCCTTTTCTTTTGCAGAATCCCCTCCTGCCCAACACATGCAAACAAAATCCACCATCTTTTCAAGCCTTGCTGAGCAAGAGTGCACACAGCTCTTTCTGGACAGCATCTATGAGCAAAGCTACGTGGAATCTACTTAATGCTGATGTAGTATCTCTGCACACAACATGTCCCAAGGCCAAAACTCACACATACAAGTTTGTTAGTTCTTCCGCAAGATCTGCTTCTTCCCTCTTGTCAACACTTGTGTCCATCAAATCCTCTAACAAAATAACTGAGGCACCACTCTCTTGGAGCCTGTCCCACTGCTGACTCCTCAGCTGTCTCCAGGTTTACAAGCAGAGATTTCCTTTCCTGGTCTTAGCTCCCCAAACATGCCAAGATAATTCTTCCTCCATGTACATCACCACTACAAGGGGCAGATGGAGCCCTGGAGAGCTGGAGCACAACCTTCTGAAATCAAAGCATTCTCTTTCCTCTCCCTCCTGCATTTCCAGTACCCCTCATTTCTGCTTAAACTTATTTCATCGCTTCCTTTTTTGGTACAAAACAACCCCTGCTGCAGGTGTAACCCGATGTGCCACACATCACTTCCTATAGACACCACTGGGTGCTCTGCAGAGCCATCATCATCCCTTTGCTTCATGACACTCTATCAAAGTCTCATTTACTCTGTTGATATCATTACAGGCTTCCCGCCCTGATGAAGCCTGCTCACTTTCCCCACCTCCTCTTGCCCATTTTCTTCATCTGGTTTTATCTAGCAGCCTATTGCTCTTAACTCCCCTTATCACTCCTGGAGTTGACCCCCCCTTAGGGAATCCCTTCTTCTTCAGCTTGACCACTGTCATTGACAAATCCAGGTGATAAAATAGATATTGACCCCTGCTCTCTCTTCCTTACATCACTCATTTTATTTGCTCCTGCAGTAGGCTGGGAGTGAGTCATTCTTTTTTTATCAAGTTTATTGCATTACTTCCTAGGAAATACCTCTTGTAAATTTAAATTATTCACTACCCAAAAGTAATCATTAAAGATGTTAACACTTGTGCTTAAATATGTTCCAGGGGCTCTGAAACCTGCTGTAGAGAATGCTCACTGCAGCCACAGGCACATTCACCTGCGCATTAACAATCCAACATACATCAAACAACACAGCCCTTTTATACACAAGCAGTGACACTTTGGGAAGATAGAAGCAAGTAACCCATGGTTAGAAAATTCATTTTTGTTCAACAAAGTAGCAGCAGACAGGATTTTAAGTCATCCCATCTAAAAAAAGCATCAAACATTTTTCCCATCATTACTGCAATCCTTGAACTGTGTGAGGAAAAACAAGCTACTTCTGGGGTGTTTCTGAGCTGTAGTCAGGGACAAGCTGTGGGAGGCAGGGAGAGAAATGTGTCTTATCTGGAAGTATGAATTTTGGCTTGACCACTGGTTCCCAAGCTGAGGCATGTCAAACTCATGTTCCATTACTTCTCTTAAAATCCATTTTCAGGGTTCATACAGGAGTCAGTTGTTCTTGGAAAGCATTGAGCAAAGCTGATGGGTTTGGTGATCTCTGCTGCAAGGTTAAGCAGGAGGGCATGGGATCTGTCAGTTCAAAATTCTGACAGGTGGATCCACTGGTCTTTCCAAAGTATTTTTTTTTGCCATAGGAAAAAAGCTGCCTTTTTTTTTTTTTCCTCTTTCCCCAAAGGAATGGACCTGGGAAAGTAAAAACATTTCTCCAAGCCTCTGCTGTGAGATGAAGATAGGATAGTTGCATTTACCTGTTCACCCTCAGGCATCCTTTACAGAGGCTGGTAGCATATGCTACCTGAGTTTAGGCTGTTTCACAGCAGTGGGTAGACTTTAATGAATCTCTCAAAAAAGCAGAGATGCTGCTTCACAGAGCATTGCCTTAGAGATGTTTCCCAATTACAGTTTCTGCACAGGATTTCTATACATAGATTTATCTGTAGTAACGTCTTCAAACCACACACCTGACTATAGCACAGAAGATGTAGATATTTCCTTTCGTTAGGCAAGCTATTCTTTAAAACAGGTTCATCTTCAATGTCACTCTTTAGATCGTTAAAAACAGTTTAGTGATTTCCTTTTTCATTATTTATTTTGCTATACATAAAAGTGGTACATTTCAGATTCAGACAAAGGTGGGTATTTGATCACTTTCTGGCAACAAGTTAAACAGAAAAAAAAAAAATTCTCTGCAAAAATCAACTTTCAGCTAAGCAATTCCAATCACTAAAAATGTTTCTGCAGAGTCCAAATGCAGAACTTAAGTAACCCAATAGCATCTCTTCAACACTGTGAACTCTCCAGTTCTTGCAGACAAACAGGTGTCTGTCTCTCTAAAACTACCACATGCCTCTAAAACAAACAGTAGGCAATGCTTACCAATTCACCTGTCAACTTCTGGCCAGACATTAGAAGGGAAACGAGGACAAATCCTTGTTCCCCATCCTTGTAGCTACTCCTCTGTAGCAAAGCAAGAAAAGTCTCACCCTAAGCTAATAACATAATTCATTTTTCTCAGTCCAGTAGAGTGATATGACCAAAGGAAGACTAGTGTTTCAGTTTAAAAATAGCATTAAATGAACTCAAAGCAAGCATTAAAACTCTAGTAGCCCAGAAAACCACCATGCCTTGTCTAGTGGTCTAATACATCACACAACTTGCAAATTCCCAAGACAAATCTTTGGGAAATAAGAACGAACAGTCACAAAAACTTCCTTGAGTTCAGTGTCACATGATGTTCTCAGCCCTGTTTGGAAGTTTCTCAGAAAGAGTTAGTTACTATAGCTCTCAAAACTTTTTAGAAACCAAGTAAAAGCTTGCAACACACAGTGTTCAGAAAAAAAAATAATTCAGTGTGTTGCCTAACTGCAGCATGTTTTTCTAGGTTTGTCAGCTTATTAGATGAAAATACTAGACTGGACTTTTTGGTCCAGACCCAGCATAGCATTTCAAGTTTACAGGGCTTAGGTCTGTGCTTTGGTGAACTGGAATCTATCAAGGTTAACCACTAACATCATACAGGTAAGCATGTCTCACAATATTAGAAGCAAAAACCCTAAAATAACAGTTCTGTAAAAAAAGGTATTTTGTTTCTTGCACGTAAAACTCCCAATTCTAAAAATGTATGGATCTTCTGGAATGCTGTAGTCATGTGATGCCAATTGAAGGATAAGTATGAACTTGTATAGTTATGTTTTGGAATGCCTGAAGGAGATCATCTTCCTTGAATGTGAGGGAAGCTCCTATGGGCTTGGTTTTCATAAGTAAGGAAGCCTCAGCACGGTAGAACCCCCAGAGACATTCAACATATTGTTCTGTATTGTGTTACTAGGAACTGGTGAGAAAGTTAACCTATCAACAAGACAAAAATGCTGGTAGCAACATCACCTCTCTTGCTCATGACAGATGAATCTTTAGTTTACTGCAAAAGCCTTGCACCATATTGAATACACAGATGAAAACAAAAAGACCATAACTGGTATGGGGCTCAGGGCAACAATACAGTAACAGCAAACTTGTCTCCAGAGGCCTGCATTTGAAATAGGTTAGTCCACCAGATAAACCAACTTTTTCTTATCCTTTTCCCAATTGAGTTTCTAACCTTTAAAGTGATTCTCTCCAAGAACTACTTGAATTTACTGGAACTGCACAAAGCCTTCCAGCTTCATGGGTTCTCCCATCTCCCCCGCCCCCCCTCCCCATGCCACAGCCAAAAAACTGAAGTAAAATTTCAGAACCACATAACTAGTTATAAAATTAAATACTGTAACAGCCCCTTCCACAACTGAAAAAGCACCTCCTGGATAAAACTGAGAGCAGTGTGAGGAATTACTTGCAGAACTTGCTCGCAGATGCCTCCTCAGAGTTTCTCACTGAAGCTATTTAGCAAAATGGAAGTGTTCCTTCACAAGGCTTTGCAAAACAAATGGCACCAAAACTTTTTTTTTTTGAGAAAAGATGCTCCTGAAGAATGGAAGCCATATATGTGCTGCTTCAAAATTTTTAAGTGTGGCTTTGTTCTAGCAGAAGTCCAACAATAGCCATGGCTTTTGTGACTTCAGTGCTAACCCTGGTAAGACTGCTTTAGAGAACCGCAGTGCTAATAGCCATTGCATTAGTACATTAGGTAGAAAAGATCCAAGGGATCCAAAAATTGAATCCTTCTCCAACCTACAGCTCCAACTCAAAATGAACCACAAGCTGCAGAGCTAAGAATCAATTCAAGATAAGAGGACCCCTCAACTCTAGCTTCAACTATTCAAGTTCACTTGTCCACAGACTGGAGATTTGTTTTTTTCCTGAGCTTATGCTTTTCAGACACATTCCAGTAGAGAAATAGCTGATGCAGTCAGTTATGTAATTTCGCGGTCTTCAGTGAAGCTGTGTATATATACTTCATTGGGCAAATTTGGCTAGATGGTGGTGATGCTGAAACCAGAGCAAAATGTTTCATGTGTGTTACCTTTGCAGTAATGACAGTGATAAGAACGTGCTATCAATTTTACCCATTTTAGCATCAAAAGTGTAAAAGGTATTTGGTTTTTAGTTTTTTTAACCAGAAGCTTGTTAAAGAAACACACCTAGACTAGCACACAGAAAACAATTTAATCGTGTGCCTTTTACATACTTTGGAATGTAATTCTGGAGAGGAATTAACAGACACTGTTGCTTCAAAACATTCAGATATCAGAGTGCATAATAAAATGTTTATTTGCAGTCTCCATTATCTCCAATCCAGCGTTCACCACTTTTCATACATGAAGTACCAGAGATGCTTTCTATATTCACTCTGCCTCAACTGAAAAGATTTACAATTGTATTTATCTAAAACACTTGATCAAGATTGGCTATTGCTACACAACTATTTATTCAGTTCTCTGGCCTCTGTACCAGAAGTGGGAAGAGAAGCACTGAGCGGCCAGCTGAAGACTTACCAAAAGGCGGAATTCAAGAACCAGAAATCCTAAGAAACAACCATGGAAAGAGGAGTGTTGGCTGTAAGATCTATATTTCTTCCATAAAAGAGGAAGGACTACATCATCTAAGCAGAGCTTCCAAATTCTATTAAGCAAGATGGTTCAAGCTATAACAACAGCTTCAGGGGAGGGGCAAATAGCCTTGCCCCAAACAGCAACCATGAAGACAAGCTATTGAAAACTGGTCACATTTTGCACTCCTTCAGAAACCAAAGGGAAGGGGGGAAACAGAGCAAACCCCCAACTTACTCACGTGTTAGGGTAGAAATATAAAAATGTCTATTATTTGAACACGGTACTTCTCCAGAGGAGTGTGCTTGCAGAAACAAAAGCAATGCCTGTGCAGTAAGTATCTTTTCAATGTCACTTCAAAAAGCTATACAGTCCTATCTGGATATGCAAAAGCTAATAATGCCAGAGGATAGAGAAAGCAAGTAGGCAGCTCACCACTCTGTGGCATTAAAAAATGATTAAATGAAATTCACAAACCGTTTAGTGACATTTCTGATAGACTAATCACATAGCAGTGCTCTAAATAGAGAAACAGACCCATTATCAAAATATTCCCTTTAAAAAACTTGTATCTCGGCGGAGTAATTAATGTGTTTATTGTGTGGAGATAATGGCTTCACTTCAGATTTAGAAGAACATGGATGAAAAGAGGGCTTCCCACACCTGTATGCACTAGCAAGAACTAGTACAAAACCCTTTCTTTGCTCTAAGTCTCCATGTTTTGGAAAAAAGGAAAACTGTTAACCCAGTTTGTAAGTTCAACTTAAAATCAGCCTGTACTTTAAAAAAGAAAATTATCTTTTGTTAAACAGCAGTGTTCAGCTACAGACACCAACCATTCATTTGAAGCAAAACTTAATTATTTTCTGACAGACTGGTTAAGACTGGCCAGGGAAATCAGAGCTGAAATCTCAAATACTTTTCAGAAGCCATGTACAGCAGGCCGAATTGCTTCTCACTATTACCTATCAGTCTGGTTCTCCCAACCTCCAACATAACCCTGCCAAAGCATGGTTGTTTCTCATTGTGGCTACTGCACGATCAGTGCTTTTTATATAGAGACAATACAGTGCTAATCAATACAAATACTGTGCTCATTTTTTAAATTCAGGAAGTTGCCTTCTCCATGGCAGGTGCTCTATTTCAGACAGCCACGCTGATGAAAACATCCCTATGTGGCAGATGCCTGAAAAAAAAAAATAAAAATCATCAAGCCAACTGGCTCTCAAATCTGTCACAAACACATTCAGGATTTTTCTAGCTAAATACAGTGCATAATTAACAGTCATCTTAGAAAGACTTAACCTTTATTTGCTCATTTATTTCAGTCCACGCTTACCCCCACTTTTCTCAGTACACTAGGTGGATCACAAAACAGATTTCTCCACAAACAATTCAGCCAAGAAGAATCTTTTTGGGCTGGTCATCCACTTTGGAGCTGTATTGTACAATACAGTTGTAAGCAAATTCTGAATTTAAAGCATGGGGTTTTGATATTTGAAAACCACACTAATATTGTATACAGAAACTGGCATTCAGAAGTATTGCCTTTTCAAACATTTTCAACTGCAAACTCATCTATTTTCACAATTAGAACATTTTTGTCTGAAAAGTTTATTTTAGTTTTCTGAACACTCTAAAGCAACTGTGCTTTTGATGTTACACAAGTGTCCAGATAGGATTAACAAAAATTAAAATGCTCTAAATTACAAATTTAATTCCTGTAAGAGCTTGAGAAAGGAAACAGAACAGAAAAGCATGACATACACACATCGTGAAGAAACCCCAACTTTTCATGCAATGGCAGGCAAGATGTAAAAAGCCACCCAAATTCACACATTTTTACACCGAATCATCAGAAAAGTACTCTGTAGTAAATCTGTACATCCAAATACATTTGGGATCTACACCTAAGTTACATTATTTAATGTTATATACACTTATTACCCCTTGTATAATGTCTAAAGGAAAAATCTTCATTTAAACCCAAACCAAAAAAAAAAAAAGCAAGACTAACTTGGAAAAAAGGAGAATCACTTTAGACATTCAGTTAAAATGTTGGTTTTGTTTTAATCTAGACCTCAGAGTGTTTATTAAAAAACAAACAATCCTCTTCATTTAACATTTTGCTTTCTAACTGTACAGTAAATTGCATTGCAGAGAACACATCCCGTCTTCAGACTGTATTTTCTTTGGATGGATTTAAGATGTAGCTGGATATTACTTTAAAGATAAATAAAGGAAGTTGGTCCAACTAGAACAATAGCTGATATATTACATGCATATGGGTTTTTTATATATTTTAAATTATTTTTTAAACAAATGAGTGTAGGGCATAGTTGATATTGCAAATAAACCAAAAAGCACCTGGAGTCAAAGTATAAAACATACCTCCTATCCTGGCAATGGCAGTAAAAATCAGAAGAGTAATCTTTCTGGAACAGCATTTTTACATAATTTAGAAATGTTAAGTACCAGGAAGACTACTAATCAAGCAGTTTTAGCAGCCAAGTTTCCCTCTTTTTATTGAATGGAACAAATGCTTTAAATAAACCGTTTGTCCTCTTCACTGAAGAGAGCTAGTCTATTCATCTTTAATGAGCTAGGTTTTTTGTTTTTTGTTTTGGGGAAGATTAGCCACGTACTGTAGTAATGCCTACTGCATATAATCCAAGCATTTGCTGTGAACAGTTGGAGAAAGCAGTCAGTAAGAACCTAGGATCAATGAAATAGATGTTACTTTAAGCCATCCACAAAATGGAGACCCATATAGTGCCCAGTGTTAAAACCCAAATCTCTTCTCGCGCTTTTTGTTGTGCAAGTTCATCCCCATGAAAACAGGAACTGATCCATAGTTCAATTTTCTTATTTCCTTAGTCAATTTTCACATTAGTGTAGATTTTACGAACAAAGGCACTTGTTCCCATGTAACCAATAGCTCCTGCAAAACAAACCAAAAATACTGTTACAGCTGATCATCAAAATAAGCCAGCAATATAAACCACACATACTTAAACAGAGAAAGTCATAAAGTATGCGCTCTGCACACAGAAAATGATTTACCTGCAATTCTTGTTCTCAAACTCTAATTATCCATGCTCCCAGTGAATGTCTGGCAAGAACTCCCTTAAGTCTAGCAATCTAAATCCATTAAGCCATCTTACCAAGAGGCCATGCTCACTTGGCCCCGATAAATATAGCAACCCCCTACCGTTGCCAATAACTGGGTCCCTTTTTCTGAACATAGGGTAAAAAACATACAATCACCCACTCTGCAGGGAAGGTGGATGGGAGGGCGGGTTTTTATTATAAGTTACATGCCTTCTGGATGAGTGTTTTATTGGCAGATGGCTTTTTCCTTCCCACAAGGCACAAATAATAATAGATCCCCATCCCAGGAGTCTTAAACTCCAAGGAGGTCTGTACAAAGAGATTAAACTAGTAGCAGTTAGTAGTTAAAGGAAATTGCAACCTGTGGTTTTCAAATTAGTAAGAGTCATGAGCAGAGTATGCATTGTCACAGCCACAACAAAATAACAAGGTCACTGGGTTTCTGATAGGGGCAACAGTTTGTGCTAAACCCAAAATACTGCAGGACTAAAGACATCTAGAAAAACAAAAGAAATGCACTGATCCAAGACCTCGTCTCGGAAAGAGATTCAGCAACCTACCTGGTCAAACCCAGAACTTCAGGTTTGCCAGGATCAGTAAATACTGTTGTCTTACAATATCCAAAGGGAATACCTTTACCTCTTCCAAGCAAAATGAGAGTAAATCAATCTTGTGGAAGTCAGTTTGGCTAATTGTTACATTAGAAGTGAGGTTGAAAATCAAGTAAGAATTGCAGACAACTGTTACCAGATTGCCAGAATAACAAATCATAAAATAGTAGAAGAAAAGAACAGAGAAATCAGAGCCTGTAACTCACTACAGAGAACTCCTAACATCAAATGTTTGGATGCTCACTAGAGAACAGAAAAGATATTTTTGCTTCCCCGAAACAATACAGAAAAGCCCAGAACAAAGCATGAAACAACATTTTTGGTGATCTGGGATGCACCAGACTTGCACAAGATGTGTTATATAAGAAAGCCTAACCAACGCTAAGTCTTCTGCCAAGACTTCATTTTCCAATAAAAACATAAAGCTGTTTTTGCCTTTAGAAATTAAGGTCATACAGATCTGCTGATAGCATTGCTGACCAGAGTTATTCAGAACCTGGACAGTTCTTTAAGTCCTGGGAACTGACTGGATAATTCATTAGGTCAGCCATTGAGCTCACAAAATCTTGGCTTTAGACCCCCAAAAGCCCCACATTCATATCTAATCGGGAAATCTGCACAAGGCAAACCTGATGCATTATCCCAATGCTATCGGAGTGGTAAAGAGCATGTGGAGTCAGCCTCTGCACTGCACAGCATTTCAAACTGTATAAATATCACAACAATCCTTCCACTGGCCAACAAATGAGGGATTTGTATTACTAATTTGGACAAAACAGAGTTTGAATAAAACAAATACAGCAAACAGAAGATCAGGTTGCTGCCTGCAAGCATTAAATGTGCTGAGGATGCAGCAGAGGGAAGGCCTGGCAGTTCAAAGAGAGACCAGTACAGCATTCTGACAGACCCAAGCATGGTCTGTGGAGAGGAGGTGACATGAGCTTGGAGTCATACAGGAGCACACACACATTATGTAGAAACTAGTCTTCTGTCTTATGCAGTAAATGGTCAAAATCATGGCACTGGACTCCCATTTTAAGACTTATCATGTTTTGCCTGTTCAAGCAGACAAAGCCAACAGATCCAATGCCCATTTTAGTTGCTAAACTCAGATACATTCCAGAACTTGTTCTCTGAGTGTTTCTCTAGTGATGGGATGCCAGATAACAGAGAGATTTGGGAGAACAAAGCATTAATTGTGTTTCACTTGGGATCTAGAGATGTGTGCATGAGATGGAAGTGAGGGGGAGGAGTAGAGAGTGGCAGTCACAGGAGACCACAAGCTCTCAACCCCATAAACAAATCATAACCTATACTGAATCATGGGAGCCTTATCCATGAAGGCCACTAATGGCCAATACCCAAGGCAGGGGTTAAGCCTCAAGGCTACTTCATGGGCATTGAAGAAAACATGGGGGGAGGGAGGGGGAAACCCTAGACAATGACTACTGAAGAATGTCTTTCCTGAAACAAATGCTGGACAGTTGTCTCAATTGAGTAAAAAAATCCATAGTAAAGGGAACAATTTATTTATTAAACACCTTATCAGATTATATTTATAACTTGCTAATGGCCTATGTAGGTTTAGCAGAAATAGACTGCAAGCATATTTCAGCAAAACAAGCTTTTAAATAGAGAAAAATTAAAATTGTGAGAAAGAGCCAACACAAAACAAAACTATTAATTCCCACCTATTACTTCAACCCAATTAACACTACAGTTGTGACTTTGTAAACACAGAATTTTTTTAAAAAGTCCTTCAATCGTACTTATGGTATTTATCTGGATGCTGAAGTGTGGTATTGCAAGAGACCTTTCTACACTACCTAGCTCCCAAGCCATCCACTGAGCTGGGGAGTAAGTTTTATTTTTTTCTGTCACTAAGAGAGAAACATGAGGAGCTGAAAAGGTCTGGAAGTTCTCATGGGCTCCCTACTGTCCAGTCCCAGAACTGAGATGCTCTGCAGAGGGCAGAAGACTTTGTGGATCAAAGCACCCCACTACATGCAGGATTTGAGTTTCCTAGGCATTGTCAGGGGCACGAAAACCAGAGCTGGATGATACAAGCCTACAGAGTTTCCCTGTGGCTGCTTTGGATCCGAATTAGTTCATCTCATATCCAACTGTGTGACACTGAACACACCCATTCACATGAGCCTCCAAACCACAGTTCTGTACACTTTTCACAGGAGATGTACCGGCAGTAGCACGCACACTGCACAATTCTTTAACACAAATGTCTTTGTTAGACCTCAGTGGCAGCAAGTTCCCTAGACAAATGCTTTTTGACAGGGGAATTTTTTTCTTCCCTCCACATGCTGCAAATGGGAGTTCTCAGTAAAAGGGATCTCACAGCTTCTCTTCCAACACACTTAAGAAATCTCAATAGAGCTGTGGAAATAGACTATGAAGTGTTAAAGTATTTTCTGATTTTGAATACATTTGGATTTCACTCTAATATTCCATCAAGTAGTGTCCTACCATGATGAGAAAACATTTGACAATCTTCTTTTTCCATGTTTTAAAAAACACTTTAATTACAGAAACTGGTGGGCAAGTTTGGCTTCTGCATCATAGACATTTTAAAGAAAAGATTAGAGCTGAAAAGCATAAGCCTATTAAAGAAAAAAAATGGCTGCAAGACTACCAGAACAGCAGGGAAGTCTTGTAATGTGCCAAGAACCTGATGAAGCAAGATTAGATTGTGTGAGAGAAAAGGGGAACAGGTACTCAGCAGTTAAGAGATTATTTCCCTCCCCTTTTTATAAAGCATTGTGAAATTACCCACTCTCTTGGGATATCAAGAAATGTATACTTTACAGAAAGTGAAGTTCCTGTAAGATATCATGTGTCTCAAATATCTAATTCAAATAAATCCTTCCACTACAGGATTGTTCATCCACTGCTAAGAAGGAAAGTATTAAATAAGGCTCACACATAAAAATCAAATAACATCATCATACAAAAGTGCAAAAGAAGCAAGTAGCACTTTCTGAAAGTCATAAAGAAAAGGATAAAAATAAAGCTAACAGGTGAACTGTGGGTGCGTATGCCAGGTCGCAAACCATCTGTGTCACTGACAATGTAGAAGTGTCATCAGCATTCAGGTTAGATGATTAATGATATCTAAATTAATGATGCACTTGTGTTAGAAGACTAACGTCATGTAGATTAACAATGGCTAAAACCAAAAGAATTTGTGCTTGTTAGAGAAGAAACAGATAAGAAGGGATTCTTTAGAACAAAACAGAAATTTATCTACCAGTTGTGCATGCTTAGTAGCGCTTGTTGAAAGTGCTGAGAGGAACGAGTTTTTGAAATGAACATGCACCAGAGCAACACACGGATTTGCTGTTACAAGGATATATAAGGACTTGTTTTTCTAATAAACTTTAGAGCTTGACTGTTAACCACATTGCAGTGTGTCTCGTCTCACATCCTCGTCCTGCAAAAATAAGGCCTCCTGCTACAGTGACCAAGTATATTTGACTATCAGATGACCTCCATCTATGTTGACCTCCAAGATGACCTCCAAGAACTATGTTTTTCTCTAAACATCTGTCAAAAGAGTATCTTAAAAAGCAGTGAAATTCAGCTGCATACAGGAGCACTCTCGTGAATATTCCAATACTTATTTCTCAAGTGTTATCCTGAAGTTTCAGTCCTTTCTGTTCTGGTCACCCTCATATATACATGTCACAAGATACAGATGGTACTGTCATCTAAATTGTGATACCATTGCTGCCTCAATGGTTATACCTAGCTCCTTGTCTTGGTGCAACAGTAAAAACTCCAAAACAAAATACTAGCATGAACTCAACTTAATTTGGACTTTATTTTGCAGAATTTCTTGCCTGGTATTAAGTCTTTCAAGCTTGCACTGAAGGTGAAATGCTCTGCACAGTACATAAATCATCTTCCTATCAGAAGACACAATCCACAGAAATCTCCTATATTAGGTAGGAACCAAGTATAAGCAGAGAACCCTAAGATTCTTTCTAAAGATTGTAAGCTTTTCTGAGCAAATCTTGCAGACATACACACTCCACCACCAAAACCAGAGAACTAAAATCAGGAATATAATAGTCTGAAAAATTCTGACAGAAAGTTGTCAATATATTTGAAACTTACCACACATTATTCCCAAAGCTGTGCTAAATACTGCCATATAACCAAAGTAAAATGATGTTTGAAACAAGCCATACATCCTGAAAAAGAAAGATAAGAATTTATGCTAGGTATTTTCCTCAGTTTTTAATCAGTAAACTTAATTGGCAATATGGTAACCTGATATTGAAGCAAGAAAACTACCACTTACTTTGTCTTGAAAAAGTAGTAGTAAAAGGAGTACATGTAAACATAAATCGCAGTTGATGCCGCAGAAAGAAAGCTTGTCCATTGCCTGAAAGCAAACATGCATGCCCATCATATATCTAACCAGAAGTCTTCCCAAGAATATGCACAATGCACTAAATCTCACCCTGAAAATAAAGTGTACTAATTCTACAGACTTCTTTAACAACATCTACGTGTTGTCTGCTGTAAGCGACAAAAGCTTCTACGGCAACAGCTACCATTTGATACCAAGTGATAATCTGATTTCATAAGCCTGTGTGCCTCAACATACTTTTTTTTTATATGTATATACAGGCACACACAGATGGACATACACAGAGAAAGCTCCTGTACAGAAAGGATCCAAGAACTGGTTTTATTCCCTACAGTTAAAATGTGGACATGGGACACTTTGAAAAGACCCATCTAGACTGAAGAAATATTACTTTTCTAGAAAACTCCCACAATCTGGTTAACTATGAAAATAATGCAACACTTACCACCTGTAATCCTCTGCATTTAGCAGGAAATATGTACAAACGATAGTCACACACACTGTCACAATGCAGAGGATAACCAGAACCAGCATCATAAAGCCATAAACATAGTAGATCTTGTAAGCCCAGAATGAAGTAAAAATGAAATACCTGAAGAGAGTAAACAGAATATGCTGATGGATTGTAATTGAACTTAAATGATTATAATTTTTAATCAAATTGGCAAATAGCTGACATACTCACATTTCAATAAAAATTGATCCAAAAGGGAGGATTCCACCTAGGCAAACAATAACAGCTGGTTCCATGAACCTGAAAGATATTAAGGTTAGTTTAGGGACAATTTTAATCCTTCATTTATAAACATATTAAGACATATAACCAGCTAATTAACATAGCACAGAGAATTATTTAAAGGACATGCTAAGAACATTTTTGTCTCATACCAGCATATTAGAAGATTCCCCCAAAGATGTCATGTGTATGGATAGAAGGAGGGAGGAGTTATTCTTGGGGAAAGTTGAAACAAAACATAAGGCTCATGCCTATCACCTACAGGCATAAGGTTAGGCAAGGCTACAGAAAAAAAATCTTTTTCCCAAAAAGGGCTTATGCAATCAAGCCTCATAACATCCACTGCCCTCGAATGAAGGCAGGGAAAACTCAGCGCTGTTGATGCCTACAAATACAGCAAAAAGCGCAAAGAAAATTTTGCAGGGTGACGGTTATATAATTAAGAACCAGTGTTTATTTTTAATGCTATACTGAGTCATGAGCATATGGCCAAAAATGAATACTCAGCTACCTGTCGATGATACTGTCACTTAGTAAAGGTGACCTCTGTGCAATGACACCGAATCTACCTAGTAACCAGTGATTTAATTTACAGCTTCTTTTATTATTTATAGGGAGACTTGTCTAAGTTGACGGTGTGCAATTTCATCATCTTCAAGAGAAGTATCTTATTTCTTTTTATCTGGCATGCTGATCCAGAAAAATCCATCAGATTCCCAAGATAAGGTCACAATATAAATCAAATCCTACCAACCTGCACAACCCACCACTAACAAAAGGCTAAGTGAGCTGCACTTTCTGGAGATCATGGGTGTACACGTCTCAGTACACCCTTCACTTTTGTCTGTTCCATTCCTCTGAACAGGGAAAGCAAGAAAAATCTATTAAAAAAATCCTCTGAGGATTTTTTCATTTCCAGAGCTTGCTGCTTCCATCTCAGAATTAAATTAATAGGAAAAAGAGACTGCATTCATGATTTTTTAAAAAAAAAAGAAGTCTACTTTTTGAGCCTAGGCACCCCTTTACATTCACTTCAAAAATAATGCAAGGCTTATTCACAATTCAAACCATATACCTTGAATATTCTAGGCTTTGTGCCATCAACAAAAGTGCAAAATTGGGAACAGCATTGCAAGCTTCTCCCCACCATCACCCTGCAAATATGTCTCAGCTTGTACATGGAGACCATCAATAAGAACAGGTTTGCCTCCAAGGCACATTCAATCCTAAATCTGTAAGAGGCATTAACTAAAGAGGAAAGGTTTAGTTGCAAGATACCTAATACAAGAACCGGGTTGGAACCATCCTTTTTACATAGAGACTAAAGACGATTTCAGGCCAAATGTGAATCAGTGATCCAGGACTGTAAAATCTGCTGCAACTATTAACTATGGTGTTTTAATTCAACAGAAAAATCGTATTAAGGAAATGTCAGTAGAGCTGCTGGTTTATACACAATTTAAAAACAAAAAGTTATTTCAGAAAAAAAATTTAACTATCACACCTGAAAATCTGAAACATACTGAAGCAAATACTTCTAGTTAACACTCATGATTATCCTTACCATTTTTTCTCTGGTATTGGACGAGGCACTGCATTGACACGACATGGAAAATTAGGCTGTCCTGACAGATTTCGGCCAAGAATTGTACCAACAAGGTTCAATGGAAGAATGACAAAGAAACAAATACAGCACACTGCCACCTGTAACCAAAAAATAAATAGTAATTTTAAAAATCAGATATAAAATGGCAAAAGGTAACTATCCCACTCTGTATATATTAATCCTTAGTAGTTATTGCTGTAGAACCATACTCCTAGTTATGAAGCATTAGTTAACATACATGTATTTTATCAAATGGAAGTACTTATTTCCTGAGAAACTTGCTAATAAACATTATTAAGTATATTTTCTTGCATCAGTTTAGACAACAGAACCATTACAGATTTTTTTACTGTCTTCGTCTAATCATTATACTCAATACATTGCAAAGGAAAGAAATTGAAATCTTCATGGTACTTCATCACAGAAAATTTTGTCAGCTTCTCAAACTTCTGCAGAGCATGCTATCCCTGGGAGTGAACATTTAGTAGTTAGGCAGTTGCACATAAAGTTACAAGTGTTGGGTACAAAATTTTTAATCCAATCCAAAAAAGAAGCCCAAAGAAGAATTGCAAAACTATGTCAGAATACTACCAATCAAAATTTTGGGTTCAATTTTCACTATTATCCACCAGGTAATTAATAACACAGACTGCCAAAGACACAAGTAACCACTGGCATGCACAGATACACAGTTTAGAAGCACAATGGCCCTACTTAAATATAGACAAGCAATACAATGCAGCAAAGTCAAACCAACATTCCAGCTCTTTCCAGTGAAATGGCCTCCCTAAAATTTTACCATGAGTCATCTTTTTTCCAGTATATATATATGTAACCCTACTTTTGCTGTTCCTTGAAGGCAACATGTTTCTATTTTCCAAAACAGAAAAATTTCAAATGTTTAACAAGACATTCTCTACTCTTAACTCTTTAGCACAGAATGGATTAGCAATAGACAGTTTAACTTTTTGATATTGATAATTAAAGACAGAACAGTTGCCTGTAATACAAGAACCACAGTCCTTAATATTGACTGTGACCATCTCTATGCAAACATATGAAAACACTGCCTTTTAAAAGCACTGTTGCCTGAGGCTTCTGTGTACACCCTGGTGCTTCCTGAGCAAAGAAGCTATACTCCTCTTTCACTCCATCAGCACACAAAGTCCATGGCAGCAGATTAATCCAAAACAATGAACAGAGGACCAGGTCTAAGAACCACATACACACACACACTGTCTTGTTTAAGAAGCAGTTACTCTAGGATAAATAAAGGCTGTTCACATATATTTACAGAAATCTACTGCAAGCAGCTGAAAAGCAAGAACTGCTAGACTTCATGAGATGAAAAACCGCACTACATCAGCTCAATACAAACTTAGCATTAAGTCAATCACACCAGTTTAAGGCAACATCTGACAAAAGGTTATCCTTCTATTACTGACTTGTATATCATTACTAGCCTAGGCCAGATGTGAACAGAAAACGTTGTCTGGAGTTGGATAGAGCAAGCCTTCATGCTTCACAGAAGAGACACATACACCAAACAGGTGGTCAGCAAGCAGAAGCACTGTCCAGACCGCTCTGTATATCTTTGAGGGAAGGTTATTAAAGAATTGCATCACAAGCCACTAAAATATGAAGCTTCAGTGGTAAATAAATGGGGTTTGTGTGGCACAGATTTCGGTAGTGTGGGAGGGGCTATAGCAGTGGCCCCTGTGAAAAGCTTCTCAAAATCTCCCCGGGCTTCAAGTCAGACCCACCTCTGGCCAAGGCCAAGCCAGTTAGTGATGGTTGCCACACCTCTGCAATAACATATTAAGAAGGGAAACCTGAGAGAAGGTTGGGGACTTTGAGGACAGTTACAAGGACACCTATGGGAACACCGAGGTCAGTGAAAGGAAGGAGGAGGATGGGAGCGAATGTGGGCCAAAGCAGAGAGCCCCCCTGTATCCTGTTGGTGAGAAGGCAGGGCCGCCCCACCACCACCCATGGAGGCCAACGGAGGAGCAGAGAAGAATGCACCCTGTGGGGAGGATTCACGCCAGGAAAAGTTCATGTAGGGCTGTCTCCCGTGGGAGGGATGCCACGTGGAGCAGAGGGAAGAATGCAGAAAAGCGCTTCTCCATGCCCTGGATGAAGCAGCAGCAGACTGACTGCACGGCCCATCCCCTGCCCCTGTGCCGCTGCGGGAGGAGGTAGAAATACTGGGAACAAACTGAGCCCGGGAAGAAGGGGGTGGGGGGGTAGTGGTGGTAAGATATGGTAATGCTTCTCACTGTCTCACTCTTTGATAAATGTAATTATCCTTAGTGTTTTGATTAAAGTGACATCCTTTTTCTTCCCCTAACAAGCCTGTCTTTTGCCTGTGACCATTAAGGGATGAGTGACACCACACACACCCCGCCCATATATCCCCCCCCGCCCAGTCCTGAGCTTTTTGATTAATTTTCCTCCTTCCCAACGCTGGGAAGGGGTGAGTGAATGTGAGTGAATGAGTGAAGGCTTCATGGTGCTCAGTTGCCCTCTGGGCTCAAACCATCACAATAAGGAAAAAATAGGTAGCATTTATACTTGCCAAAAATAAAACAGATTCTACACAATTAATACATATTTAGTATGTCCCATTCATGTTCTTCCATTACTTGAAAACACAAGTAAGCAAGCACTGTCTTAGGCAGGATACTGAGGGTGCGTAAGAATAAATTACAGAAGTATACAACTCCCTTATGGATGCAGATCCTGCCCTTGAGAACTGCTCAGTCTAAAAGAATGAGCAGACAAGAATTTTCAGAGAAAAATGTCACAAAGTATTGTATAACTTCAAAAAACATCATCTTGAGTGGTACGTTTACTAAAATTCTCACCGAAAAAGCCCAGCTTGCTTGAGGTATAGTGGGTAGAAGAGCCATTCAAGAATTAAGGCCTGGACAGGATCCAAAGAATTTCCAAGCTGACCATACTGAAACTTATTTCCATTTGCAGGAAGAGCTTGTTCTGCTCTGCCTGGCAAGGACCACCAGGTGTGTTGGGTGGCCCCTGACCATGGTGCTCTGTGGTGCTCTGGCAGGTCGGTTTCAAACCTGGCTGAGGCAGAAAGCTCAGACACAGACAGCATAAAAGGGCATCTGTACTGCTTATCCAGCCACAACTGTCTTTTATAGCACAGTTATCAAGATGTCTGTAGCTTCATTTCTTGATCTTGGAAATTACCACTGACTGGGGATAGTGATAGAAAGTAAATCCACTGCTTTACTGCGGAAAGCAACTGTCCCCTAACTGCCTTGGGTTCCAAGCTCACCTGGAACAAAACTTAATAGCTTATAATTGTCCATCTTGCAAAACACATCTACCATAGGGAATCCACATGGAAAGAATATAAACTTGGACAAAGAACCAAGCAAGGAACATCCAGGCCTATTTACTTATTAGGTGGCAAGCTCATCGATGAAAAAAGGCAGTCAGTAGCATCTCATTCTCGTGACACCAACTGCAGAGCTGAATGACTTCAAATCAGGTGGGCAAGGAGAAGGCCCAACTTTTTCCAGCAGGGCTTGGTTGTTTTGTTATCTGGGAGACTGACTCAGCAGCAGCTTTGAAATCTAAAATGTCTATCTGCATAAAACAGGCTGAGAGAGACCAAGATTCCTTGAATAATGGCTTCAGTAAGTACTGCCAACCTGTCCCCAGTACACTTGTAATTTTCATCCATCAGAAAATCTGAGTGCTTGTGGTTTCGTTATCAGAGCAGTCAAAGCATGAACTGATAATCGTGCAACACCTTCCATTCTATTAAGCATCTAACTGAAAACAGAACTGATTTCAGACAGAACAGCCATCATCCTCAGTGAAATCTTGTACACAGCATTAGGTAAAGTCAACATTTTGAACAATGAATTACCTGTCTTAATGTTCTGAGGACAGCTGTAATTGAAATACAATTTTTTTCTTGTTTCCTGGAGCGATTCAGGAGTCTAAAAATTATCTGAGATAATTCTGCAGGAGGTCCAACTAAGCAAGCAAGGATGGACCATAGTGCAGGGTCAGGAATGCCTCCCACTTCCACCTGCCTCTGATAAGCTGTCCAAGTTGATAAAGATGTGAATGTTCTTTCTTCTGAGATAACCCCACACTGGTGACAGCAACCTGCTGGTCTTAGTAGGCTGATCAACACAACCAGTACTTGTTAGAATCAGAACACACTGTGCTGACCTCAGTGGCATCTTCTTTCTTGCTTTTGACTTGCTGCCTGACTCGAAGGTACTCTACCAGCTCAGACTGATGCCTGCTGAAAATTACTTTCTTCATTCTTGGCAGTAATAGCCTTCTCTGGAGACTGATGGCTTTTCTAGCTTCTGCTGTGTCAGGCATGTTCCTCTTAATTTCAGATCTGAGGTGAAGACGCTGTCTCCCTCCCAAACACTGCTTGTTGCCACAGATGACAAGGGCAGTGATGATGCAGGCTGGGCAATGTCTAAACCTAGAGACTTTAAATCCAAACTGAAGCAAACACTGGAGTACACAACTGTTTTAATGGAAAGAGAGACTAAGTTAAAAGATTTCTGCCTCAAAGTTTTCAGAGAATGAAGATTACAATGGTGAAAGCAGCTCAGGCACTTATTGGCCTCCATTTCACCATCACAAATGGTAAGAGGAAAAGAAGGCAGGATCAACACGCATACATGCTCTGCCCTCCACAGAAGCACCTCCCTACAGAGGTCACTGGGAACATACTAAAAAAACCAAACCCCAGTAATAGCTCTTGC
The DNA here is from genome assembly GCF_003259725.1 of Athene cunicularia. Classification (NCBI taxonomy): domain Eukaryota; kingdom Metazoa; phylum Chordata; class Aves; order Strigiformes; family Strigidae; genus Athene; species Athene cunicularia. The sequence goes on from NW_020799105.1 coordinate 4,485,247, forward strand.
ATGGCAGGCAGAGATGAAGTTAGGTCTTCAGCAGCAGTCTTAAGAGAAGTACTGCTGTAACATCACCCAAGAGAAATCAAGAGAACAGGTTTAACTACCAATTCGGAAAACACAAATTATGCAGACAGGCCAATCTACTACATCTACAAATCCAGTTTTCCATACACATTCTCCATAATCCATATTACTGAAGACAAATTACATGAGTTTTTCTACCAAGCCAGTACATTAAAACATAGCTATTTCATTTTGACTGTTACATTTTTGTTGTATAAAACATCTTATTTCTAACCCCTTTTTGTTTTGTTGGGTAAAGAATATTCTAGTGCCCTTGACTGAATATGCAGAATTCAGTTTTCCTTATTTGAAAGGAAACATTTTCAAGAGGGATATAATTTATGTTCCAGTGCCATGTGTTTCATATTTTCTGACAACTGTAGATTAAACTTCATTCAAAGGTGATAATTAAAATTTTTATGAGCATATCTAATATTAAACAGCTACTGGCAGGCTATGGTGCCTTGACTGCTTAATGCACAAGGGAGAAAAGCAATAAAAATTAACTGTCAAAGTAGCAGCTTGATCTTTCCTGTCAGCTATCAAAACTGCACTCTCGGTCATGAGACTCTTTCCCCCCCGTCGCCCCCATATAGGGGTTACTGAACCCGTACAGCAAAACAGTTTTCTGCGCATTATCTGACCAAACATTATACAGAACAGGAACAGAATAGAAGGCTTCAAAATAAAGTGTTACTAATTTTATTCCAGCTAAATTTTTAATCTAGGGTGCTGCTTTGGGTAATAAATTGAACTGTTGAAAATTCAGGCAGAAGCATTAAGTTGTGTCTATTTTCAGCAAATGAGGTTTTTGGCCAAGGGTTCCACAGTCACTTTCAAGCAATCTGAGGAAGTACCCTTGCTGAATGTATATAACTAGATTTTCTTCTACTTTTAGCCAGGTGTATTTCCTTACCTGGGTATGAAAATTTTTGGTGCTACCAGGTCCTCCTTTTCATAACAACTTAAAGCTGTCAGGGATGGCTGCAGCCTGGATTAAGCTATCTGTTGGAGGAAATACTTTTTTCTAGTTTAAACAAGGTACAAAAGATGCAAGCACTAGGGTCTCAATCAGTGTGTGCAACCTTATTTAATTAAATCATTAAAAATGTATACTGGAAACGTTAGCTGCACAGGAAACTATTGCTCAAACAAAATAAAAATGGTACATCTTAAACAGTTTAATAGAAGTAGCATGGATTCTGCAGTCAGAATATTATCTTAGTCATAGTAGCCTTAATGGAAATCTTTAAATTATGTATCACACACAGAATAACATAAGCAGTCACAACTTATGAAAAGCCAGAATTAAGATGGTCCCTTCAAATTCAACCCTGTTGTACTCTGTAGAAATTCAACATCACTACGTATTTTTGCACAGAACTACCACCACACTCCTCAGATGTATATCGAGAGGTCACTTCACTTGCCAATATTTAAATTTTTTTTTTTAATTGTTCCATGCTCCATGGAACATTTTACATATAATTCAAACACAACAAAATAGAAAGATGATTGACAAATACACCAAAAAGACTCAAACATCAACAGAAGGCAGGTCAAGGTATACAACACCTTCAGAACTCCTCCATGTTCATCAGTAATAGGATACAATAAACAAAACATCCTCCAAAAAAATCAAATTTGAGCTCCAAAAGAACAAATAATTGAACAGTACCTACTGTGTTTCTATAAGGTGAAGAGATGAGAGAAAAAACTTTTATATCTCCAGATGATTAGGGAATTGAAAGCTTTAAACCAATAAGTTTTAAAGAGCTCTCATATTTGAATAAAATCTGTCACATTATTCATTGCATTTTGAAGGGAAGGGCAGCTGAAAGTTATCCCAGGGAAGAGGCTCATGGTGTATTGTTCAGGCTCATGGTGTATTTTCACTACAGAAGGTTTGTCACAGTATAGTTAAGATAGCTTGCATGTACATCCAAAACAGCTAAAGGCAGAGTTCCAAGACTGAAAAATTATTTCAGAAACAAGTTTTGGATCTTCCCAATCCCCACCACATCTTCAAGGAGATCCCACACAGTGCGAGTGAGTTATACAAGGTGAATGAACCTTTGAAGTTCAAAACAGCCTGCAATGACAGAGAGGTGTATGAAGGTCCTGAAGAGGCCAATCAATTTGAGCATTTCAACACAAAATGTAGAAGAGCAGATTCCAGGTAGATCAAAGATGCACTAACTGTGAGTTAGCTTGGATATCTTGGCTTTGCCACTACGAGCTGCCCTCACCTTCATTCCATAGAAAAATCTGTTTGGAGGGAAGAATTAAATCACAGAGAGAAGACTACCTAGCAGTTCACTGGGAAGTGGCAGTGCAAAACGGGCAAAGCACAGGATGTCATATTTAAGCACAGTCTCTTAGCAATCTTTTAGCTCAGACTTTTCAGCAAATGTTTTTTCCAGATTTACAGTAGTCAAGAAGAGGTGGTAATTCTTGCCAGCAATTTAAATAAAGGAGGGTGGTTTCAAGACATGCGAGGGTAAAGGAAGAATTTCTATGTTCTAGTACATTTAGATGGCAGAGATTTTGTTTCCCCAAGAAAACAGTAGCAGCAAGTTTGCACTAGAGAAGTCTGGGAGCTTCTCTACATTGAAAACAAAGGTGGAAAGACACAAAGTTATCTTATTCATAAAGCCAGAGGGCTTCCCAGGGACTTCAACCTGAAGCATAACATGGTGATTTCAAACAATTTTCATTTCTTTCTACAAACCAGCTTCATTAGTTGATTTGAAGTCATTAGACCATTGCTTATTCTGATGAAGTTTCCGATTCATAACCTGCTCGTACTAAAAGTCTGCTAACTCCACTGAAGTTTTATTGCTGCAGTCATAATGATTCAAACACTTTCATAAAACCTGAGATCATTAAAATTGCTACACATAAAGAGTCCTAACATCCTGATTAAGTGACCCCTGAAGATTTATATTCCCATTTGCTTTTGCATGTACGTGTTTCCATGATCTTAAAATATAAATCAGTTGAACAGATTTACAAGACAAACTTCAGCACAGGTGGAATTCCCTTCCTCAGCATTCCTGACCTCCAAATGGGAATACAAGTGAGAAATGTGATATCGTAACTGCTTGCTCAGCAGTAAAACAGAACCTCATTGTACATTTCAAAGATCAATGTTGTAAACTTTTATGACAGTATTGTATATGGTTGCTAGCTTAGGAAAGAAAAACCAATACAATATTCCTTTGGGGCACTGACTGACTAATACAAACATATCGAAAGATAGAATTTTCATCCAATTTCTTGAAGAAAAAAACAAACAAAAAAATTAAGTGAACAGTTTATCAATATGTTTAGCTCCATACTATATTTACAACAAATTCAATGTAAAAAGTCGGTATTCAGGCATGCATTGAAAATACTGCTAATAAAGAGGTGACTGGAACCACAAATGTACATGTAAAGTAATGACTCCTCCATCAGTGAAAAATTATTGAAATCCTTTGTCTGAAACTGAGTATTGTATCTTTATTACCATTTATGATTTCCATCACATTAATTCATTAACAGTGTGTTCTTAAGAAGTATTTTTAGTTACATACTGAATTTGTTTACATGCCAAATACTATTTATAACATGGAACTTGTGATACTAAGCTTCATTTTGTGGTAGATTTGAATAGACTGAACAATTTAACATATCACAAAAACTGATATGCAAAGAAGGAAGCTATAAAATATGTTAAATCCCAAGATTTGCTACAGATATTGAAATGAAAACAGCCTTCCTGTATTAAGACATTTGTTAAAGTTAACAGTGCTACTACACAAAATTAGAAAAAGCAATTTTATGGTGCGTATTTCAAAAAATTCTGCTCAAATACTCCTTGCAAGCTCAAACGTATATTCTGCCGAAGTGCCAAGCAATTATTTCCTACATTATATTCACAAGGTTGTTTGAGGTTGGTTGAAAGGGGCACGACAACAAAACAAAATCCTGACAAAAGCCACAAGAAACAAGAAAAGTCACCACAGTTAAACAAGAAAGTAATCCAACCATCATTGTTTTTCAAGTGACATGGTTAATACAGACATAAGATCATAACTGGATACTAAATACCACTTCACAAATTGAAAACAGTGATTCATTTTCATAAAACCAGATCTCTTCAGGACACCTCATCTCATATTGTTGCCTGATCTTTTATTTCTATTTTTTTCTGCTTGAATGCAGTGATTTGAAAGTAGCTTTCACTTTGAATCCTTCTGTATTGCATTTTAGCTTATAACCAGTTTGTGTTGACCATCCAGAAGAAAATTCAAGTTGCTAACTTCCCACGTTGTTATAACACTAAGCTTGAATACAAAGCAAAAGGGTCATTTTAAGCAGAGAAGACTGTTGTTAGAATCCAGCAGTTGTTGCTATTGTGATTAAAACAAATTATACTCAAAGCACCTTAAACCCCGCACAGACTAAACTTCTGACTAAGAAGCTAAAGCTACAACTCACAATTGTGTTTAGACTAAAACATCGTTTTCCTGTGTCTACCATAGTGTTTAAATTCTCCAGTAAAATGACTCACCATTGTTCCAAAGGGTATAGCTCTTGAAGCATGATAATAGATGGCAATGAAGTTAATGAAGAAGGCAGTTCCACACACCATTGCTGGAATAAGGAAGGCTCCAATAAACATCTGCTTTATCCATCGCCTTCCTGTAAGAAGGGACATTCCAATGGGACTGGTGAGATAGCGTATTTTGCATAAAAAGTTATCAGCAAGCTCTTCAGAATTTGGGGGTTTGACTATTTCTCCCCCCAAAAGCTGAAAGAAGTAAGTAACAGCATACTACATCAATACAAGACCCAAGAGTCAACTAACAGTTTCATCTGACTCCTGGCAACTCACAAGATGCAGCACATTAATCAATTTATTACGACAGATGAAAAGACAGGAAAAGGGATCAAGCACAAGAATATTTCCAGGTGAAAAGGCAGGAAAAGGGATACAGCACAGGAATATTTCAGCTGAAGAACAGCATATGCTAACTAAGCTGGCCAAAGAAACCAGGGTATGAAATCTAAGTGTATATGGAAGCTGCAGATTAGCAGAGCCAGAGACAGCAGAGCCAGCCCTGTGCAGAGCCTGCTCACACCCTGAGAGCATATGAGAGCTCAGCACTGCTCCCAGGACAACTCAGCACTACAGCTGCTTTCAGGCAGCACCTGCTCCAGGTTGTCTTGATCTAAATAGGCTGACTCCATACACTCAGGATGTATTAAGGAAGTGGCTATACCTAGCATTTAATGTACAGCAAAATTGAACTCAGACATCTTCAACAGCAGAAAAGGTAGAAGGAAAGTGATTTCTAAACCCCAGGCATAAAAGGAACAGCAACACTTGTTAGCAGTTATTACCGAGTTCAGAGCTCAAAAAACCCCTCTTAGGCAATACCTTAAGAATTTTCTCTGTCCGTATTCCCTTTACTTTCTATGCTCTTAACTACTGTCTATACTTAAATTTAATACACCATAGATGCATCTGTAATTTTCACTAAAAAACAGTACGAAAACTAACATATGCTTTTCAAGACCATCCTATATATATTTTCATCATGAGCCAACATAATAAGCATTTCAGGGTTGGATACATGTTTGATCTGTAGAAAAAAAAAGCAAACTTGGCTCAATTATACAGCATAGAACATTTTAGAACAGCAACAGCAATTCACCTACACCTGTTTTTCTACTAATCACTAGGTTTACACACAAGCCACATGAAAAGAAACACCTAAACTCCAAACTTGAGTAGCTTAGAGTGCAGTTGAGACTGAATACTAACAAGTAAGTTGTGCTAAAAAAATACATATTTTCTTTTGTGAACTTCTTATAATTATCTTTTCTAAAGTACTACAGAAAACAATAGATATTGATTACTCTTTTATTGCAGCACAGGGAATGGATGAAGCTAGTGGACTACAAGGATGTAATTGGTCACAACTCGGAAGCATAGTGGGGAGTACTTGAAGACTGCCTGTCCAAATCTGTTATGTCAATTTTATTGGGCTTCTGCTCTCTACTGATACCCATTTTGAATTTGCTAAGTATAAAGAAGAACACATACTGTAAAGTACAATAACCCTCTGAGAGATGCTATAAACTGTTTTCCTCATCAACAATTAATTATCTAGTAAGTACTGTATACTCATCCTTTCTGTGTTAGTAAACATAACCGCCTGGGTATATATAGAGGAGGGCTATGTAGTAGTCAACTGGAGAAAATTATGTGAGCTGTTTAACAGCGTGTTACAGAAAAGGGAGAGACTCTTATACTCTCTGGATGCCATGAAACAAACAATTATATACAACAGTATAACAAGCAATTCATAAGATACAACCATTAACAATTCTTTAGCTCTTATTACTTTTAAATTATCAAAAGACTTCAGCTATCTTTAGTTAGAAAATGCAGCCAATACTGAATAGGAAATAAGATTAAAGTTAAATATACTCAAAATATTTTCTGTTTATTAAGAATTTAATGGATTCCATCTGAATGGCCTAACTCCATGAGGACATTTCTATGCTGGTGCAAATCAGAAAAATAACAACTTATCCATTTAATAATATAATGAAAATGCTGAAAAAAGAAAACACTTTACCTCCTTGTCTAGCATAAAGGCTTCCTCCAAAATACCCATTCACTGGTGATGTTGCAGCATAAACAAATATAGCTGTACTAAGCATTGATCCTCTCCTACAAGAAGTGATTTTTTTTTGGGTAAATGAAACAAAAGCAAACAGTTTTAAGCAAAAGATTACAGTAAAATATGTACATTTAGCAGAAGTCATTATTTAATATTTTTAGATAATGTAAAAATGAAAAAGTGCTTAAACTGTAAAATTTGCATAAGAATGAGAACTGTTTGTATCCAAAGCTTCTGGCCAAGTCTAATTCAATCTGGGAGAAAAGAGTTCTGACATACTATATTCTTTTCTAACATGCATTTGTTTTCACTGGAGTACAAAAACTTACCTTGGATCAAAATGCACTGACATTTGGATGTGCGTACCTTGTGTATAAAGAACTGAACTATTTAAGATCCAACTATTGCAAATAAAAGGTCCTCTTTACTTAATATAAAGGCCAGTATTAACAAAAATATAATAAGATTGTGAGTGATGTTTCTGTCATCCCTCAGAAATTAACTTTTAAGACTGAAAGTGTTCATCTTACAGAAAATTTGAAAACCGGATTTAGAAATTATAAATACTATAATGAAGCCACAAATCAGCATGGAGTGGTCCAATCAGAAGAGTTCAGTCATTTTTAAATTATCACCTCATTAAATGTTGAAGTGTTCATTTTGGTATAATTTTTCTGAAATTTTACAGGCAAAGCTAATAATTTTAAATCACAAAAGCCATCTCTAAATACATTTTAAAAAAAATCACATCTAAGAATAGCAAGATATAAATGATTTTCATGAATAGAGCTGTTTCCCCATGTCCCTCTTCTACTCTTAATAGCAAAAGGCAGTAGGTTTTCAGCCAGCTTGCTGTACGTTCTTCAAATTCGTCGTCTGGAAAAATTTCAGACTACTGGCATTTTAGGTTTTGATGAACCAGCCCGCCCTACTCAAAGAAGTAATCTTTAGTACAACCAGCTTCCATGACTGCATGGAATAAACTAAGCAAATATATTTGTTGGTCACACACACACTAAAAGATGCTAAGATCTGCTTCTTAAAAAAAAAAAAAAAATTAAAAAAAAAAAAAAAAAAAAAAAGGCAATAGTTCCATTCTAGCAAGCTACTAACACTTCTAACTTAAAACTATTTAGAAAGACATGCAAAACCCCAGAAGACCATGCACAGTGTGAAGTGACACATATAAATCTGTATACCTGTAAAATGATCAGAAGACATTAACCTAAAGTGATCTCAAAATTTGCTATTCTCGAGCTCACTTACATTTCAAATATTCTAATGGGAAAGCTTCTCAAAACACAAACCAGTATTAATAAATTAATAGCTGACACAACCAAATTTCACTGAGAGATTTTTAGTTCTTATCAGCTGCATGATGCCGAGTTTCAACAGACCCAAAGAACACTGACAGGCAATCATTCTCATAATTCTGGTTTACAGCCTTTTTCATTCACATCCCTATTTTCTTAAATGTAAGAATTGTCTGCACCAGATTTGGTCCATTTTTCCGTTTCAAAGTGAATTTAATTCTGGGTGTGTAAATGATATAAAGGCCCACTGCAATAAAAGACTTAAGTGCACGTAAGTTTTTTTAAATTACTGTTCTGACACATTTTACAGTTGCTGTAACTTACAGCTTCCCTACAGCGCATAAACATTCTGAAATGGTTTCAGTCCCTCCCTTAAAGGGCTAACATGCTGTACAATTAAAAACAGTAAGTGTATCCAGAAATGTAACCATGGGGCACAAGGAGGGAATAACACCATTCAAAAAATGAAAATATGTCATGATACTGGTACTAGAGTGGCTTTTGAAAGGCAGCTAAATTAAAAACCAAGAGTTCTCTCTAGTGGCACATGAAATTATTACAACTCATTAAAATCAAGTTACATGTGATATTCAAGGGAAAACAGAACAGAGATTTGCAATTTTAGTCATTGCTTAAAACAAAGCACTTGTAAAAAAGACAATTCCCCCCAGTATCCAAAACATGTTCACTACAGAAACAGATCAGTCCATTCAGGACACCAAAAATCTCAAAATCTCAAACAGATAAAAAGTAAAAGAAGAGGACTAGGTGAACTGGAAGTGGTGTGTTAAATTTAAACTTGAGTTCTGGTTGTTTGTTCTACATGAATTCTCTCCAGTCAGGATCACAGCCCATCTATTGCTGGAGGTTCTACATGCAACACAGGCTGAGTAGTATTGGTTTGAAAGAACTTCAGAAATTAAATCTCCATTCCTGAGAAGACTTTTGGGGATAAGGTTGGCTTAATGCATTGTCAGCAGTAAACAGGACTAGCCACAACACAGCACACTCCTACTTCAGTCTTTATATGACACAGCATGGAAAACAGGGTAAGAAATATAGCAGTATCTTGTCCCTCCAGATAGAACCAGGAGTGAAATACGCACCTTTTAATATTTATTTCCCATATAATCTACCCATGATGCTGCAGAACAACAAACTAGTTTCATAATAAATCATGTAAAAAGCAAGCATTAGAAGAGACAAACTCATATGATAAGAGTAGGACAAAGTTTCATTAAGAGTCCTGAATATTACATCTGATCTAGAGTAAGACCTAAAGATTCTCAAACACTTTTTTCCAGGCAGTTAGAACATTCGTTTTTGTTCAATCGAGCATTTATACGTGGAAGGCATGGCACAATTATACTTACTCTGTGTATAAATCTTCTATCATTGCAACAACAATGACTATAAGAGACACAGCAAAAATCTGACAACCAGAACCAATAAGCGATGAAAATATTAGAGGATGACTGGATGGTCTAAAAACATCTCCATGGACCTGCTTCCACCCATACTCATCACCTAGATCTCTGTCCTAGGAACAACAACAACAAAATTTTAAGTCTAGTCATGACAATTAATGACAAACACACAAGCTAGGCATAAATTAAAGGTTTGACTTATTAAAGCAACTTTCAGTGCAAATATGTCTTCTCTCCTGAATGCATCAAATCTAGGTGAAAAGTTTACTTTTCAGATGCTTATCAAGACAACAAAAATTACTACTTGAATGTAGGATGCAGTAAAATCTATCAGATTTCCTCCCTGTCCCTAAAAATCTTCTGAAGTGTTTAGGAGTATACACAGGCTTCTATTACACACTCAGAATGGACCTCATTTAACCGAAGTGTGGATGTGAACATTAACACAGTGACTACAGACAGAATTCTGAGTTGCAACCTGAGGAGCATGTTATAAACAAAACCAGTAACACTTTCAAGACACACATAAGGCAGTTTTCTGTTCAGCTGAAGAAATCCATTCAGAGCTGCTACACAATGAATGTATGAAGATAAAACAATATGCCTTAAAAAAAGATTTTAAAAAGCATGAATGCAGATCTTACCATATCATCCATTTCTTCTTCCTTGCTGTATCTTGCATAATCTTTTCGCAAAGTTCTCATTAATATCATAGACACTAGGCCAACCAGAAAGATCACCATCATAAAAGAATTGAAAATTGAAAACCAGTGAATCTACAAAAAGAAAACACATCCCTAAGGTTTAGAGCTGTAAATGTGTTCCAAAATTGTTCCAATAAGGATAAATCATTGCCTAGCAGGACAGACTGTCAGCACTAGCTAAATAACAATAAACCCGTTTTGTAACTAACACTACATTTGTAGAAAGTCTCACTAAAACTGGCCTGTGAAACACCATATGTAAAGCTTTTCCACAACCAAGCTTGCTCATGACAAAGTTATCACAGCTTAATTAAGCACCAGCAAAGTTCAAACAATTGGCTGTACAGGCTCCCTTTGTAAAGGAATTGCAACATGATATATTGCTGCCTTCCTAGAGAAGAGGTTTAAGTAGTAAAAGAAACATCCAAAAAGCCAAAGAAACCATTGCTTTGCACAGGACCAGTATGTGCAGCAGTGTTATTTTGCCTCTGACAAGCACATCTTCTGGTTTTCATCAAGCTCCAAACAGAATCCAAACCTTCTAATTTCAGAAGGTAGTGTAGCTCAGTATACTATCCGTAAGGAGATGACAACCACAGGTTTAAACCATCACCAACTGGTTTAGGCTAATGCGTTCTGCTTTCCATTTACTGCAGTAAAAAGTGTACCTATGACCAACTGCCATTATTCAGCTTACAACTAACACAGTTGTGTACCTGAAATTTCATTGATTCTGATCACATGAATGTATTTTCTTGAACTGCCTTCTATTTGCTGCAGGCTTGAAGCTTGCTTGCACATTTACTGAACCATACTAAAAAACTGAAGCCATCCTATTTGAGAAACAGAACTATCACTTAAAACCTACAGTCCTAGATATGCCCGTTTCGTTGTCCCAGAGAACACCTGGGATATACAAAAATTCAAAAGATGTCATCCAAAAATTCCATGACATCTACTGAACTAACGCAACCATTTCAATGGGATATTTTGTAAGGTAGTCTTAGAACAATACATACTCTGTGCTGAAAGAAAGATGGGTCAAGATACTTGTCAAATCTGTCTTCAAACTTCACATCTGATTTCTTCCATTTCACCTAAAGGGAGAAAAATTTACATTTGAAAAGCTCATTATATGTTCAGCTATACTCAAATGCAGAAACACAAAACACATTTTTAAAATAATCTACTTCAGATGTTTTCTTCCATATGAATCTAGGTTTTGGCAAAAACAACGGACTAATGTTCTTAAATGTTCAGACATAGAATGAACATCAACCACCTTGCCACATGGATCTAATCTTGTCTGTGCTTATGGTTAAGAACAAGGAAGACTCAATCTTCATTGCCACAGCTCTCACTGCCTATGCAAGGCTAACCAAAGATGCAAACATCTAGTTGTCAAATACAACAAACCTTTTTCATGATGATAGGAGGAGCTCATAAAAGCACTCATACTGAAGGTGCCAAAACCAAAATCCATCACATGATCCTATTTTTCAGTTTTGTCAAATGAATACTTCAAAGATATTTTTCCACACAGCAGATACTCATAAAAAGAGGAGGCAATGCCTTTGAACAATTCTCTCAAAGTTGCCCAAGGTTTCAGAACAAAGGTCAGAGAAAGAAAGCATATTTAAATATCTTCAAGAATCACGTGCTAGAAAGCAGCAGAATTTTTCCAAATATATTTTTTTTGCTGACAGCACACTTGCATTCCTCAACATTTCCATGTGCTGCATTGTATGACGAGAGGCTTGTGGAGAACATCACCAGTGTTGACAACACCTTCTACTTCTGCTCCCCCAACATCTGTTTTGCTGCCATGCACTGAAACTGGTATTCAGTGAAATCATCTGTACATATATTCACTGAGTAGAGTGCCCAAGAAAAAAGATGGAGTCTAGCAGAAGTGAGGGAAATGAGAAGATAAAAGAACAGATTTAAAACAAATGCCAGTAGGAAAGGACATAAACCAAGATACAAAGCTGGCTGGAAGGGAACTGGATAAAAGGGATCAAGCTGGACACTAGAAGAGACAGATCAAAATTTTAAAAGCTAGAAACTAAAAGCTTCAGCCTAAAATCTGTAAGACCACTGGATTCTGCAATATAGACATTTAAACTGCCAATAAATAACTCTGAAACCAGTTGGAAAAGTATGCATTTATGGCTATACTATCACAGCGTAACAGCATATTACTGCTATCAGTTACTCCCCTAGCTGCACAGAGGACTGCTTTGGATTTGGAAGATACAATCACACTAATGAACTATATGGTGCTAATATGGCAGCACAGTATTTGTCAGAATTTTTGCAAGATTGCTTTAATTTTAATTTTTAAATGCAGTTTCAGAAATTAAATACCAATCTACACTATATTTTTTCAAAAGCATGCCAAAATCAGGAAATATCCGGATTTTTAGTGATCTTGAAACAAATGCATCTCCCTTGTGCCTATCTTTTTAAAATACATGAGAAGGATCTATCCTTTTCAACAGATGAGGAGAAAGCATAAAAATATAGAATGAACACCCCTATCACGCACCACAGTCCCGAGACAGATTAAAACCCTCAAGACTCAACTAAGGTATATTGAGGTATGTTATTGTTCTTCAGTCCAAATTACAACCTTGCTCAAGATTAATAGCTCAAAACATTAGTATCTTTCAAGATTGTTTTAAGCAGATACATTTCTCACTAGAGTATCTGCCACTGAGAAGCACTGCTTAGAACAAATCCACCAGAGACAATCTGCGAATTAAACACCACACACAGCCAGCCCAATAATTGCCCACTGGTGCCAAAAGAACTGGATAGGTAAACTTTGTACACTAAAAAGCATTTTAAGGGAACATCTAATGTTATTTTCATTACTGGCAGCTACTCAGTGCCATCCACCTCAAAATTCACAGAGCAAACAGACCTCACAATGCTGGTGGAATTTGAAATAGAAAATTTCAAAATTTCTACTATCAATTTTGCAGTAGAAATAGGGAGATCAGTGTAAATAATTCTAGAAAGCACATATTAAAAACCAGTTATCTGCACTTCAAACTATACAACATATTTGGCACAAGACAAATGTAATAGTGGCAAGAATATCCTCTGAAATAAAATCTTATGCTGACACCTACTGCTAACACATTGTAGAAAAAATAATGCATTAAGAACTAGTTTCAGCATACAAATGTGGTGAACATAAGTGAACCGTTACAGATTTAAGTAACATCAAATAAATAATTTGTTATCTCAGATCAGCAAACATTGTTTATTCATTACCTTGTATCATAGCAATTCAGTATAATAACAGAGGGCTTCAGAGAAAATCTTATTAGTAAGGTTTTTATATAGATCAAATTTCTACTGAAATTGCAAAAACAAAATAAGCTTTGATACTAACTGCTTGCAAAGTATGAAGACTTAAAGTGGATTTTGGTCCTAGCTCAGAATCCAGTTCAAATTTATGATGTAGATGTCAGAGCTCTGCTCCAAACATTAAGAGAATGCATACCTACTTGGGGGTCTTCTATACTTCTAGCCTCCACACCTTTTGGGACATCTTCCTTTCTCATCAAAATGCTTTTCTGCCCATTATAGAAGCTACAGTTTGTTTGAAGCGTTTCAAAAGTCACCACTTTACATTTATTCTTAAAAAACATACCAAGGTTTTGCACTAATGAAAAAAAAGAATATATGAAGGCATGAAGATACATCTTCCTCTAGTACAGCCTCATGTATCAATGCATAGTTGTAGGTATACTAGCACCTATTTTTAAGCTATTTCACCATCTAGAATTACTTACTACAGATGCATCAGCAAATTACTTACCGAATATGACATCTGGATTTTTGTGTTGGGTACCAGTTTCACCTTTCCTTCACTGGTCAGATTGACATCTACAATTCTATTTCCATTGTAACCAATTTCAAGTTTTTTATAAGTCCAAAGGTAATAATCTTCTCCATTTTCATCTGCTTCTCCAACAATACCTGTATATGAAACAAGCATAAGTGTCTATTACAGGTATGCTTTTAAAATATTCTGTAATTACTTTTTTAAAAGGTTCATTACAGAAGTTTTGCCAGCTAAAACAGCAACATAACTACAGTAAATAGAATACAGCAGACCTTATGCTCTTTTTTTTTCAACTCAATCCATAGGTATCTGCCATCAATGTTTTGAAATGACATTAAAAGAAAAAAGTATGCAGCCACAAACACTGCGGAAGAAATGGAAGACACAACAGCAGTTCCTCTAGTTTTATTTGGAATTCTTACCAGATAAACAAATAGCTGAACACAGATTTGATTTCATTGAACAGAACTTAGCCAAGACTTCTGTATTTTCCCATCTACCATCTATCCCTTCACTTTTCTTCCTCTTAAAAATTTTACTTTCATTCTGTATTCCTCATTAGTTCACTCTCCAACACATACTGTTTGCTCATTTGCACATAAGCTTTCAATGCTTCCCAGTAATGACAGTTTTTGACTACTCTCTCTGTTACTTCCACTGAAAAATTCAGGAAGTTATCATTTACTCAAAGATTTTTACTACCTGCAACATGCAAAGCTGCTCAGACGCTGCTAGAACATCAGAACTCAACTGAACTCTGTATTAGCCACAATTAAATTATTTTCAATAAATTACTGCAAAATGGCTAATCTACTACATAAAAATTCCAGAGAATGTATTATGCTGGGGGAAAAAAAAAAAAAAGATCGAGTCTAGCAGTCACCAACTTCACAGGCTACAAGTGTCATCTTTAATATCAAGACCATCATACCAAAGATCACATATAAGATGGAAAGCCACAATAAAAGCAGCACTCAAGATATACAAAGGCGAGAGGGGAAACGAGGGGGCAGTGGGAGAACAAGTAGGTGAAGAATATGGAATAGGTTACCATTGAAGCAGCAGGTCTATGAAGGAATAGCTTGTGTACATTACTCATGCTTTTTAACTTTTAAGGCAGTATTTTTCTATCATGTTTTTCACTCATGCTCATCTGTCAGGATTGCCTTGTATATGCCATCCACATGAAAGATGGGCCAGTTTGTGTCTATGCCACACAGCTTAGCACCTGGCACACCATCTGTTCCCATGGTAGTATCCAAAACCATGACAATACAGACCTCTAAAACTACTTAAAGGACATTCTAATCAATCACTACCTGAAGGAGTGAACTAACACAGTGCTCCATACACTTAGGGAGATGTCCTAAAACAAAGACAGTGAAGCCTAGTCACTCCACTGTGGGACAGCAATTCAAGGAAAAATAGAAAATGGAATAATTTTATCTGAATGCACTTAAGAAGATCTATTTGTCTTTTTCAGGGCAGAAAATAAAGTATAAACCTTCCAAAGTCCTCAAACGGCAGTCATTACCTTTAGTTATTGGTATAATAATATACCAAAAATAATAATAGTTATCAGTATAATAAATAATTTGAAGTCATTACCTTTAGTTATCGGTAGTTAAGAAAAGTTATTTTATGTCTAGTCTTTACTGAAAATTGAGTACTCCTTACTGGATATTTTGAAAGCATCCTAAGGAGAATTTCAAATAGTAATGGTTGTGCATATGACTTTGACATGAGTAAGCCCTACCACTACCTTGCCAAGATGGAAAACCACAAAAACCATAAAAAATGAACTGAAGTTTGCCAGGAGAAAAGGAATGCCACAAATCCATCTGGATGAGCCTAGAGAAGTGAGTGGTCTGCTTTAAGAATAGAATTAAACAGAAGCTGCCTAGAATACTCTGCAGACATTAAGACCATCTGAACCTTCTTCTTCTAAACTTTTCAGAGAACACTTACTTTCTTTTGGTAGCACAAAAAAATTACTCTAGCCATTTACATTTAGGGAACAGAATTTTGGTTTAATCCAGCTACAAGACACAAATCAACAATGAAAAAATAGTGGACTGGGTGATACAGTGCATATAACACATGCTGGCTAGTAAGGTTCTCAGGAAAGGTAATCCAGATGAAGTGGATCAACATGATAGTCTTCACACAGAAAGTCATTTCAGCACAAGATATTTTTAATGCAGGCTGAGGGTAACCAGGTCTGGACACTATCTTAATAAAACAAAAAAAATTCTCAGTATTCAGAGTATTTCAGACATGTCATCGTAACTGCTAAACTTCTTACACCTGTGTATTTTAACCAGTCCTAATGTTTTTCATTACAGTTACTGAAATTAACAGCTGTGCAATGGCAGTCAATCATAAGATATTAGTTTTCCTTTAGTATCTCTGTCAGCACATTACATGGTGCTAGGCAAGTCCATACAACACAGTTGAAGATACGAACAAGCTGGAGGAGCCATGTGTACAGTATCACTCATGCCATATTCATAACATTTATAATAAAAACTGTTCAGTGAGCAGCAAGTCTCAGAGCTTTAAGTTATAGGCAGCACTCAGAGCCTGAAATATTCCTATTGTTGAACAGAGACCCAGCAAAACTAGAATTAATGCAGATAAGCTATATTTAAGAGTTTTCTAAACTGTACACAGAACACAAAGGTCAGAAAGAGATGTTTAGACTTGCAGATAAAAAACTTCTGATCAGTTCAGTGTATCCCCTCCTTTCTCAGCTCCCCATCAAGAACCAATAAATTTTTTCGAATAAAAACCAGGCTAGTATTGACTGACCAACCTGCAGTCCTGCTAGTTTTACCTAGTCCTCAGGAGAAACAGACTGAAATAGTCAGCACTGATTGCTTTCACACTTGATCCTTGCATACCTATCAGTACTTATGATGTTTCAGTTACCTATTATGTATCACAACTTGAGGCCCTGGTTCCAAACAACTACCAAAACCAGCCTCTTAATATCATACGAAGACAAGCTGTTAGCTGTAGCATCAGGAATGACTTCTTGTGCATACAAAGATATTAAAAACACTGGAATCACAGTAAAACAGATTTTTCAGCTGAGAATAAAATGTAGTCAGTGTGTAGAAGATTTAGTAAGTACATTTGTGCTTTGGTATTTGAGGCGAGAACAATCAGTCCTAAAAAAGAAAGTCTTTAAGCCTCACTAGCCACACAGGATTCCAAAGAAGTCTGTTTAGCGTCCCATCATCCTTGGGCAGTCTAAAGCCCATGTAGCTGCCACTAGTCTAGGAAAATCATTCACTGATCTTTTGCTGAAAGGCCAAAAGCATAAAAAAATATCGTTGCAACACCTGTCACTCACTTATGCTTTTAAAAAGCCTACCAGCAATTGCACAAGTAAAGGCCACACAGATTAATTAGGGTCTATTCCAAGCCCTGCCACAGAAGTGTTACACACACTAAGCAAATCAGCTGAAAAGAATTAATACAATATATGAGTACTCCTGTCAAGCATTATAATGATGTCTCTTAAAAACAGATACATTTTTTAAAAAGCAAGAACCTTCCTGACTAACAGATAAATAAATAAAGCACTAGCATTTCTGGCTGGGGCTCATGGTCATCAGATAGCTACTTTCTATAAAACCAATTAAAGCTATAAGAGCTAAACACCCCACCCCCTGTCAGAATGAATGAATGATGTGTAGCATTATTCAGCATATATGCTACCTATCAAAGAACTTTCATCATGTGGCTTGAACTGTATTTTTGTAGGTGTTATGGGATATTTTTTGTTTTGTTTTACTTCTTTCACTGAACATAGGCAACAAATACTTTACCTTAACAGCCTTTTGTGGTGCTCTTCATTTCCTTTCAGTTTATATTTAAAACAGGGAGATTAGGGTTTGGGGGTTGGGTTCATGGCTATCCATATAAAGTGCAATCTGCAGAACACTCTTTACTAGGTACGTGATTACAGATTACAAGGGAGTAACAAAAACCGGAGTTTAGGAGACAATGACAGTAAAGACACATACTTTTGTTTCAAGACACAAGCACTTCTAAACTTCTAGTACTCAGCAAGAACAATTTTAAGAGCTGCATAAGAACAAGTAAAATAAAACTCCATAAAACCACAAACTTCACATGCAAAACTTAAAAACCACTAAACCACGACAGAAGTAAATCAAACAGCTCTTGTGTTAGTAATAAGCACAAGAAGTAGCAAAATAAAGTTTAAACATTGAACATTTTTATGAAATTGTTCATGAACACATTAACATGGGCATTACATCTGACCTATCTAATTACCACTCACTTGAACATTTAAAATAATTTAACTCTAAGAGCTTGGTATTATTAAATCTGTGCTTGAGAAACAAAACGGATTTTCACTGTTTTTGTAATTCATTAGCCATCCTACTGTTCTATCAATGCAATAATCCTTCAATTTATTTGGTTACATAAATTCTACATACTTGTGAGATTCTTATAATGAAGCTTAATCATTAAATGACTCCATGAAACCCACTAGCGCAGGACTCCTGTAGTTGTAATCACATTGTTCATGCATAGTAACACTCACCCCATATTGGCAAGTCATCAATATACATCTGGTACCAATAGTGATTTTTAATGGCATACACAAATGCATCTCTTCTTCCTTTGTCCAAGTCAATTTCACAGTAAGTAGTCTGCATTACATCATCTGCAAAAAATTAAAGCACAGGTATTGAGTTATTAATGAGCTGACTCAAAGGGAAGGCAATCCAAGCAAAAGGAGGAATGGACACTGAGGGAGTCTTTAACCTCTTTTGGCTATCCTCAAGTAGGTAACAAAAAAGCACATTTGGAAAAGGAACCATTAAAACAATTACATGATTGTTTTTGTAAATCCACCCTTCCACACGCAGAAGCTTCCCACAGACTGGATAAGGAAAGGTTTGAAAGTATCCTTCTGCTACTTCATCCACACTAAATTAAGAACCATTAGCTGATGACAGCTTTATCCAGACAGACCATGAGACATCTTTTACTTTACCAAGAGGTATGAAATTATTAACAAATACCTAAAACTGTGTACAATATAATCTCTCCATTTTAGTATAATCAAGTTCACTGACTAGGAATACTATTCATAAAATCTAAAATTTTGTTAAAGTTCTCAGAAATTATGAAGAAACTACCATAAAGGAAGAAACAATGCAATCAGGGTAAGAGCAGAAGAAAAGGACAGAAGACAAAAATAGGAATAAAGCAAAGAATGCACAAGAGACTGCATCTGGAAATAAAATAAATCCACCTCTTAAGAGTCAAAAAGCCATTTTTCCCCATCTATATTTTATAAGAAATGCAGTTAGCAGCCATTCTTTCACATCCCAGCTTCCTTCCCTAACGTTTCCTTTTCAAGTTAAAAAAGACAGAAGAGCTCATATTTACAAGAATTCAGGCAGCAACAGGTTTAGAGACAAAAACTCCCCCTCCCCATCTACTTCTTAGTAAATGTTTTCACTCTGCAAATAGTGAAATAAAGTCAATGTAAATAATTCCAGTCCCCTCTCTCTTATCTTTTTGTCATCACTGGAATTGAGGACCCATTTCCAGCAGATAAAATTAATTTGTGCCCCAAGTACAGCTCTAATCTGTATCAAAATTAATCTTTCTCCTATACACTAACTTCAATATAAAGTTTAAAAAGAAAAATCAAATACCCTGCACAGAAAGAGCACTGGCAAGTAGAATATTTCCAACACAAAACATTATTTCTCTGATAATGACAATGTGTCAAAATGAAAATATACAGAGTTCATCTGGTCAAATAAAACTGAAGCAAATCCTCGTGAAGCAAGGCAGTAAAATCCAACCAAAAGCAGACCTGCATAGTTGCATTAATTTCCTACAGCCCTGGAGAAAATAGTGCCCCTAGCTACTTTGCAATGGATGCACGTGTCTCTCCTATTTCTTATAAAAACAAACTTTAGTATTTTCTACTTTTGTTTCTTCCAAGACCCAATGAATGCACTCTAAAAAAAAATATTTCATTTTTCAGACTGATTTATTAGACAATAAAACTTCTACTGGGATTAAAAAAATAATAATAAAAAAAAAGATAGTAACAAAACCATTCAAGTCAATAAGGGTCTCAAGAAGACTTGGTTACATTTTCAGGACTCAGTTACATTCAGGAAAGGAAAGCCATTATATTTGGCACCACAGCTAAAAGAGAGTTATAAATCCAGGCTTCAGTTTGCATTTATGCTTCTACCGAACTGGATCCTATACTTTTTGGACTATATTCCCCAAAAAAAGTCTGCTTGGGATTTTTTCACTGTAACAGATGTTTTTGAGTCATCTTGATATTAATTAAAAGAAAACAAATAGAATCACTATCTTCTGAATTTGTTGCTAAGTGGGGATTAATTCTTTCCAAAATACTTAGCACTTTATTTTTGTCACTCTCTAGCAGTTTCATACTATACTCAAATAAAGGATAACACCTTTCTAATGTTAAATTTTTTAACTCACAAAGGACTGTTCAACACAGAGAGGTCAAAATTCACAGTGTGTTTTCATTTAAGAGAGAAACTGGTAGATGCTGTTAAATGAAGCATTACCTAGCACTGGAGCACAGAAGCCTGATCTGGGGAAAGTCCTACAGGGACCAGGCTGTTTTTAGGTGGCTCTCTCCTGACTGGTTCACCCACACACACTGCGGTACCAGCACAGCTGAAGGACAACACAGGGATATGAGCAAATGCTCCTAGCAAAATAAAAATCACATGAAATACAAGTGCTCTTTTTAGAGACCTTTCCTACTTTATAGCCTGAACACAGAAGCCTTTGTTTGCATTTATTAACCAAGACAAACGTGGTATTAGATGGTAATCTAACACCAAATTACTCCATGAACTTTCAAACCTGGAATTTGCCACCTTTGTTTTTGTTGTGTTTTGTTTTCTTACTAACTGAAACAACATTCTGCATCTAATATTCTAAGATATAAACAGTGGCTTTTGCTGCTATGAAAAAAAAAACCAAACACAAACCACCAACTTTTAAACAGCATTTGAAGTGAAATGACTGCACGGACATCTGACCAGGCTGCAGAAAGCAAGATGCCACCAACAAGCTGTCTTCATCCATCTTTATGGACTTTATTCCCAATATTTAGAATATCAGAAGAGGGCACAGAGATATTACGATCAACTACATTATGAGCTGCTCCACTGCACATACACAAAACCCCAGCAGAATCATTAGAAACAACCTCATTCAATTCATGAAAAACACAGGCATGACTTTACAAATAGTATGTGATTTCACCCTCAGCCATATTACACATACAGTTCCTCTCACCTCCCCCTAAAACAAATAAATGCAGGCAAGAGGAATGATGACAAGTGCTTCTTTCTCCAGTCACTGAGAATGCTGAAGACGTCATTTAGTTACAGGACAGGATTAGACGGTTAAGCTTAAATCCGCTGTGTTAAATGATTAAATGAAAGTAGTTTAGAACAGCACTCAGTGGCTGGGGAAGCTGAAGTCTACTTCATCACAGATCTAAAGTTTTGTGTATGTCAATTCTTATCAAAGTTGTGGTTGTGTGTGTAGTCAAGAAGAGTGTGAAGATATAGGTATATTTTGTGTTTTGTCTACAGAGATGTCAAAGAGGTAGCATCTGCTATATGATACAGATGCAGTAATGTCAGTAGCACATTAAGCAAATATAAAAAACCATAAAAGCAAGATTCATAACAAAAGCAGGTGTGGTTATGTCAGATTTCAAATTTCCTATGAACAGTCAAATTAACTGGGTTTCATACAAACATATAAACCATATAGAACCTCATTATGTCTGACCATCTCCTAGTACAACACTGAACATCATCCTGAATGACTGTCATTTTCTAGAGGTGTTGCATTCCTTCTAAGGAGCTGTCACTTAGAAGCATGGTCATTTAATAACATTTCTAAATAAGTGCAAAATTCAAGTGTGCTAAAAAGCCTTTTCCCCTTTAAATTAATCTTCTATAATTGGTATTGTACAGCATTGTCAAAAGTTAATTTTTTAACTGAAGTTGCTATGATCACAATGTTCAATACATTTAATAATTCACTAGGTCTCAGGTGTAACAGAGGATGTCAATTTAAATGCTTGAATAAAGAACGACATTTTACATAAAAAGCATTCTTAATCTAGATTTAGCTTGACAAGAGAATTAAGACAACTGAACAGTTAAAAGTTATTTTATAATACAAGTGTATGTTAATAACTCATTACTTTCTTCACAAAGATACAGATTTGAGACCTGTGATATAAGGACAACATTACACAGAATCACACAGAATCATTCAGGTTGGAAAAGACCCTTGGGATCATCCAAGTCCACCCATCAGCCCTACTCTACAAAGTTCTCCCCTACACCATATCCCCCAACATCTCATCCAAACAACCCTTAAACACATGGGTGATGATGACTCCACCACCTCCCTGGGCAGCCTATTCCACTCTCTGACCACTCTCTCTGGGAAATTTTTTTTCCTAATGTCCAGTCTGAACCTCCCCTGTTGCAGTTTAAAGCCATTCCCTCTTGTTCTGTCACTAACTACCTGTGAGAAGAGACAGCAGCAACGTCTCTACAATGTCCTTTCAGGTAGCTGTAGGCAGTGATGAGGTCTTCCCTTAGCCTTCTCTTCCTCAAACTAAACAGTCCCAGCTCCTTCAGTCACTCCTCACAGGGTTTATTCTCCAGGCCCTTCACCAGCTCCGTTGCCCTCCACTGCACTCACTCTAGCACCTCAATCTCTCCTACTGAGGTGCCCAAAACTGGACACAATACTCCAGGTGTGGCCTCACCAGTGCAGAGTACAGGGGGACTATCACCTCCCTACTTCCACTGGTCACACTATTTCTAAGACAAGCCAGGATGCCGTTGGCTTTCTTGGCCACCTGTGCACACTGCTGGCTCATGTTCAGCCACTTGTTTATTAGAACCCCCAGATCCTTCTGTTCCAGACAGCTCTCCAGCCACACCTTGCCAACCCTGTAGCAATGTTCATACATGTAACAGAAGGGAAATGCAGCTACCCTGTATGGGCACAGGTATTCTTTCACATGACAGATTTTTAAACACAAAAAGAAACACTACTTCATGGATTCCTGCATTCACTGTAAATTTGCCCCACCTGTCACCACTACAAGCATTCAAATGCAAACCGACATTCTCAGGAGAATACATTTCTGTAGCGCCATTATTTTTCTCATTCTGTTTCAAAAATACAGGCAAGGTCCACTGATTCAGCCAACAGTGTTACTTACATAGTCTGTGGTACTTCAGTTACTGACAACTGCAGCCTAAATAATTCTTTGAATATGATGAACAACATGCAGTTTCCCACTTACCTGCCACTGCTGTCCAGTCAAACTATGTTGAGAAAGGAACTAGGTTTTATTGCAGAAGCTAACTTATCAGAACAATTCTAATTCTCTTTCACTCACTCCAGAGGATAAAAATCTACAAGTATAAAATCCAAATTAATTTAATTTTGTAAACTCTTACAACACTCATTTAAAGACGAAGAATACCTGTAACTGTTAGTCTTGCCATAATCCCAAACACACATGAGGAAAAACATGATTACCTGCTAACTCAGAACTTAGATCTCATTCACATATTCATGAAGAAAATCTGTACAAGTCTTTCAGATGGTCAGGCCAACATTTTGAAAAATAGATCACTATAGGTATTTAAATCCATATTCAAGCATCTAAATGATTACTGAAAGGTACTTGACCAGCTCTTAATTACTTCAGCTGTAGATGTTAGATAACACTCCTTGAAGCTGTATCTTTTTCTTAAGAACATATGAATCTATAGGTGCCAAAACATAAACTTCTACTTGTTAAGAGAAAAACCCACCACAAGTTACCAACAACTCAGTTTAATTCCAGCAACTTCTGGACCACTGGTGCATGGGTGGGAACATAGATCAATCACAACAATATAAAATCTATCAATTTAAAAAAATAAATTAATTTACTAATACAATTGTAACTTGTCCAGTTACAAGATCTACCATTATTAAAGAGTCTCCAAAAACCTGAGCTACCACCACATTTTGACAACCAAACTGACAAGTAGTTGTTATACAGATGCTAAAATTTTAACGGGCAGACTATGAAATTTAAATTTTCCTACATGCATTGGATATAAATTGCATTGATTTTATGACAGCTTTTAAGCCTGTAAAAAAAAAAAAAAGCATCTCAGATAGCAATCCTTTGCTCTTTTTTACTTTAAAAACTTGTATATCAAGGGGATTTGGATTTCAACGAGTTTTACATAATTTTATATTAAATAAGTACTAATAACTATTGATATAATAACATTTAATTTATACTTGTTAGTCTGAAATTTGGAAGAAATGTTAATACTTTTAATAGTAGATTGAAGATAGTAAAATAGTTGACTCCCATTCAGATTTTACTTCATGGATCCACTGCTAGAAATACTACAGCACCTCCTGATACAGAAGCTGCTGAATACCAGCTAACAGCAAAGAGATTATCATCTTCATCTTTTATCCAGAGGACACAGATTGTATGAGGAAAAAAACTAGAAGTGCACATGGACAGCTTCCCAGATCATGCACACAGACTCAGACATCAACCAGCTACCATGTACCATCTGCTTTACAGAATACATCTGACCTGCAGCCACTTTTGTTAGGAGTCAACTCACTGCAGGTCCAGTAGAGGTTATCAATCTACATAGAGCACCAATATGTTAATAATGATAAATTAATATTTAAAAAGCAACAAGGGACATAGATGAAAAGGAATTCCCTGCCTGCTGGGAAATGTACCAGTACGTCTATCCTTACACTTACAAGTCATAAACACGTGATTCCTTTTGAAATCTCTACTCCTCTGTACCCATACAAAGCTTGTTTTAAACATCATGTCCAGTCTGTCTGGAAGAATATACCCCAATATAGCAACTACATACCTGGTGTGCACTGGTAAAATAATTAGACACACAAAAAAGCATCCAAAAAACCTAGTACAAGTGGAAGACCAGACCATAAACCCCAAAGAAATTGCATTCAATTTTTCACAATACTTTATATAATATATAGAGAAAATCTGAAGCTTTTTGTGTCAAAACATCACCACAAGTGGGTGTAAATCATAACCTGAAAGCAAAATGAGACTTAAGGAAAACAGATTTTTCTGTTGTAAAGAACTACAGAAGAAAACAGGTAACTAATATGGCATGGACATAATCAAAGGCAAAACAATCACAAGTAGAAAAAACACAGCACTCTTCCACCATTCTGCATTAATGGTACTCCAGCATGCTTTTGGCTTCCTGTGGTTCTGAATTCCAAAAGACTTCTCTTAATCAAACAGCAATGCTAACAGTTCCTATGTACTGAGGATCTAGATGTTCATTATTACCCAAGTTGTACTTATTTTTGTTTAAGAAAACAGATGTTAAGTATCCTTTTTCTAAGTGTTAAAGAATTGCTGAAACAGAAACTCATTAATTTATCCATTTTTAGAGTATTTGGATATATATTCGAGAGTTTATTCACAGAATGAATGGATTTGTCCAATGCTCTGCTTCTGCATACTTCCCTGAGAAATGGCAGAAAATACTCTGGAAAGCTAAATTACATTGGACTACTGACTATAAAGTGGTCACAAGAGGAGGCAAAAGATAAACTGAAAGTTTAATCTACCTCATCTGTTATTTCAGGAAAAAAGATGAACATGCCTTACAAATTTAAAACAGCCTGACTACTGT
The DNA here is from genome assembly GCF_003259725.1 of Athene cunicularia. Taxonomy (NCBI): domain Eukaryota; kingdom Metazoa; phylum Chordata; class Aves; order Strigiformes; family Strigidae; genus Athene; species Athene cunicularia. Next base: position 4,511,094 of record NW_020799105.1, read on the forward strand.
ACAACAGAGGCTCTACATTTTTTTGGACCCCTAAAGAAGAAAATTTTTCAAGCATTTCAGCCAGTTCCTGATCTAGAGCCAGTCCATCCCCTCCCCTTTCCTTGATACCATCTCAACACTTCCACTATAAAACAGATTACTAAATTACTACCTCCAGGGTCAATAAGGAAAAGGGCAAGTGCAGGACAAAAGTGCTGAAGAGAGTGCTACAGAACAGCACCATCTGCTCAGTACTCCTAGTCACAAAATGAAAGACTTGATCTAGCAAAAGTTTTATATGATAGGAGGATTAATTAACTATGGATAATCTTCAGAAAACAAATCTGGGAATAGGACGCTTCATAACAGTAAACATTAAATCACAAACCTTCCAGTCTTTTCAATTTGGTGCTGCATCTAGAGAGTACACTGGAATAACAGTCTCTTTGTAAAGATGTGGCAATTAAAGGAAGTAAAAATTACACATATAACTGGTTTCAAAAGTAAGTATTTATGATATTCTGGCATCAGAAGTTTTACTTATTCTTCACAGACATGTTGAATTGCTGCCAGTTGCCTTCTCTGTTCTATTTTGAGTTTCTGAGCATATTCTATGAGGTTTGACAGGAAAACAATTTCTCCCATACTGAATAATATATTCAGCAGGCTACAAGTCTTGCAAACTAGTAATATGATTGTTTTCTAGTGTTTGTGCAGGTATAGTTCCTTTCTTAAAAGGAAAGATTCAACTCCAAATTCCTTTAATGCAGAGATGCTATCCCCTATGCAACTTGAAAATTTATGAAGAATTTGTGGTTTTAACAAACTTTTAATCTTTTATTCCACTTATCCTACTTACAACAAAAACATCATCAGGTCTCTTATTCTGCAGATAGCCAGTTCTGGTTAAAACTTTTTTAACTTGCAGAAACTCAGTCCCATCTCATTGCAAATGCTGAGACAAGATACTATGCTTAATTAAGTTCTCCATCTAGTTAAGCACTGGTGATGCAACAAAGTGTAGCTCTCTAGGGGAAAAAAACCAAACACATACACAAACCCCCAAAATTAATTAAATACACAAATGTTAACGTTCAATACCAACAAAAAGAATCTGTTATTATTTGAAGCTCTGCAACTACCAGTTACAGATATCTGAAAGGGCTCTGGGTACCGAAGAACACAAACAGAGAAATTATGCAATAGAACTCAGCACTTATGTCAAAACATTTATTTGCAAGAGAAGTTAAATGTCATTTCTGGAACAGTATGGAAAGAGGGAGAGGGCAGGATACAACACAGGAAAAAAACAGACTAGCTCTATCCTGACTGGCATACGATAAGTTAGAGCCAATAATATAAAAGTATTTGTCAAAGGTATGTCAAACTAGACAGTAAGCAGAAGGATACAATAATTAACTTCACGTTAAGGTAGAACTTAGAGATGCTGAGCCCTTGCTACTCCTTTGCAACTGTAGACAGTCTTCAAGTATCCAACACCATAGGAAAAAATTAAATATTCAGAATTGATAATACCAGAATTTTAATAACAGTAAATATTAATCATTCTTAGGCAGAAAGCTTACTTTTACTTCATAAAATGTAATCAGGTACATCAGAAGCATGTATCTTCTGCAAGCATCTTCCTCAACAGGCATATAGATGAAAACTGTACTGTAAACTGAAAAGTCAAGGGTAGCAGACAACCTTGCAGGGTGCTTCAAGCAACAATATGAAACACACTCAGTGGCTAGCAGTAGCAAACTTTCAGCTCTTCTACTTCAAAAATCACATTTTAAGGGTTTGTGGGTTTTTTTTAAAGTGACAAAATGTACCTTCAATTGCTTACCTTTAAACTTGATGTCAAGACCACTAAATTCCAATTCCACTCCTTGAAGTGCTTCTCCTAGGGTTTCATGGTAATGGCTGATGCTTTTTTTTGATCCCACACAGAAAGGAAGAGAGAAGTATTTATATGTTTCTTGGCGATTGTGGTAGGGTCCTACTGTATTCATCCATAAAACAACTTCCTCTTTATCTTGGTACTGAAAGATAAAGTTATTGAGTTAGATAAGACGCTCAGCAGAATAAAAATATTAAAGAAGCTCTCTCATTCATATTAACTAGCAAAGCAGCATTGTTACATTTAAACAATGTTACAGGCAACAGTTACATTTAAAGACAGTCAAGTATTTTTGTCTTTTGGGTGGCAGGGATTCTAGGACAAGATTTTCAGCCTGCTTTCCTACAAATAAAAAAAAAAAGCTTAGTTGATCATACATTTTCTTAGAGCCTATCATTGAAGTATCAGAAAAGGGGGATTCATTCAAATTTAATAGAGAAGCAGAAGATGCAGAGAGCAGAAGTGGCAAAAAGCAGAAGTCTCAAAAATAAGCAAGCGTTAACAAATTTTGTGGAAACACATATCAGTTAAAAGCAAAACTCTACTTATGTCCACCAAGAGAAAGGAAATATCAGACTAACACCTTGTTAAACAAGATCATAGCAAATAAATCAGGCAATCTACCCATGGTGACAGGTATACTGTATTTTCCCAAAATGCAACTCCTTTTAATTTTTGTAATGGTATAAATTACATTCAAAATTCCCAGAAGATCACAATGTCTCACAGGAAGCACTAAAATTAAACTGTGGCATACCTACAGTAGCCAAGAGACAAAGTCAGACAGAAGGATTGTATTCTGATGCATTTCCAACATTCTCACAGTGAAAAAACAAAACAGCAAGGAATCTGGTGACTGCCATGAGAAACTTTCCAGGAACATGCATGCTTCATTTTCAACGGCTACTGCTAGCCAGGAAAACTTATTCCTTGCCTAGGAGACAGTAATCTTTTTCAAACCCTTACAACTTCTCAACAACAAAAAAGTCCTTAAAGTCATCCATCTATCAGTATTCAAATACTGCATCAATTCAGGAAAATTAAGTGATTTGAAATCATTACTTGCACTATATCTGAATGCACCTAGATGATGTATCAGGTTTGCTGGTTACTACAAAGCCTCTCATCTGACACTGCTTCACCTACTATAATTTCAAAAGATTAGGAGGGACAGTGATGTAACTTTTAAAGTAGAAAAAAAACCCTGTACTTATAACTGTACACACCTGCAAGCACAATCACCATATAGATCCCAATTTTTTTTTTTTTTTTTTAATAGTACTTTATTCTTCTGGACTTTAAGACCAGTATGCAAACAGACCACATTTGGAGAGGAAAAAAAAAGTCAAACGTTAATTAGCCATAACTATTTCATAGCACACAGCTGAAATACTGAATACAGTTCTGCATCTCCCTTTTAAACAAATGAACAAAGGTTCTTCAACACCATTTATTCTGAATAATCACAGGTATAACAACAGGTTAACTCAGAAATAATTAGCTACACATGAAATGCAATAAAGTCTTCAGATGAGGTGTTTAAAAGTTAAACTCAGGGATTTAAACAAACATGCTTTGGGAAATAATTTAATACCTTTATACTAACATGTCATCTCAATTAAAAGCCTCATCTTTTTTTTGTTTACAAAGATGCACAAGGGTCATTCCAGCCTCTTATGTGAATGATGTCCAACAAGAAACTTTAAACATCTTACTAATTTCATTCTAAGCAGCAGCAAAGACCAAACACTAAACAGCTTCCCAGACCTAGCCATATGCAGGACACACACTTAGGAACATTTGACAGGTAAAGAATTTCAATGAAGGAGCAAAGAAAGAATAAATGACACAACAAGATAAAGTAGACATTCCTGCTCTCTACCAGCAACCATAAAGATTATACCAGTACAGGGGACCACAGTTCCAGCCTCCTCACCAGCAGAAGCAGACAGTGGAATCTGCGCTACAATACCATCTCTAGCTCTTGCCAATGTAGCAAGGGACAAGTTGGTTCGTGCCTTTCTAGTCTGTTATGCCTAGCACGTCTTCTATTTCTTCCTCTAACAGCTGCACAACATATTTTCATCCCTTTCTCAAAATGGCCTTAACTTGTCAAGAGCCCACTATAGCATTACTCCTTGTAATGCAACTACTTACATGTGAACTGAGCTATGTCTCTGTTCAACCTTCAGTAATAGCATATGACAACGTTCTTAGGTCTCTGAATTCATCTTTGCCAGTGCCTGAATAAAGCAAGCACTGACCACTGCTTTGCTTTACTTCTTGTTTCTGACCTGTTTCATCCCGAGTTGGGACCTGGGGCACTTTTGGAACTATACCAAATACCCTTCAAGTGACAAAAAGCAACTTGTTAACATATTATTCAAAATTTTGTTACATTTTCTGATCTAATAATGTAGCTACATTGTAATAACATCTACAATAACAAATTTGGTCTTTGCTTGTCTCTTATCCACATGATACTCAGCTGTCCTTCAGGGCCTGCAAGTTTTTCCCACATTGACTTCAAGATGCCATCAGTCTACTCTGGAGAGAAGAGGGACCAAATCAAACACAAGAAAGAATTCAGTCTACATTTATTACTTCCTCCCTTCTCACAACCATTCCTGAACAACACAAGAGAAGTCCACTCAGGACTGCTACATAAAGAGGGCACTTCAGCCATCCCAGGCTACACTTCACTCACAGTCAGCAAGTCCCTAGCCACAGCAATTTGCAGCCCATCAGGTGTTCCTAGTGCTCTCCCAAACTTAAGAGAGCTGTAGTAAGAAACCCATCTTAAGCAACTTCAGCCCGAATTTGAGGTAGGGTGGGGGCATATCTAGGAGAAACTCAAACCGATTTTCATCTCCCTACATTTATTGTGTTTTGCTCAGTTATAAATATGAGTTTTCATGTTTAAATACGTTTCCTTGTCATGATATATCTCATCCTTATAATCTTACTGTAGAGGTAGGGTAATTTTGTGGCAAGAACTCAGTGCTATCAAAGAGTTCAAAGTTTGTGGTGGTTTGGATTTTGGTCATCTTTTTTTTCCTTTTTCATTACTGCCTTCACAATATCAAAACATCTATAACAAGTAACAGTGTGAACATAGAGAAAAACAATTCTTATTTAGGCAAGACAAAGAACTAGAGCATATTGTAGAACTGTTCTTTCACCTCTATATGACGACTTCTACGTTTGCAGAAGGCTAACATACAACATACCTTCCAGCAAAAACGTCACATACCAGAGAGATAACATAAAATAAGCTGCTAAAGAAAGCCTGGGTTCTAAGGGAGCCACAGCACTCAGTCTCTATCAGTACCAGCCAGATTTTGGTCAGCACATTCACTGTCAGTCTTGCAGTAGTTTCAACTACTGACATGCTCCATTATATCTTCTTTCAGCATATGTGCAGTCTTATGCAAACTGTGAAGAATTTGGAGCCACAGAAAACAGGAAAAAAATTTCAGCTCCATAGCACCACCTTTAATTCTTAGCAGAAAGAACATTTAAACAAACTATTCTCATCAGCCTTAGACACACTGGACAAAATGACAAAACAGAAGAACCCCAAATTCTTATTTTTACTGTTCTGATGAGCAACTGTTCACATGTACCCTCTGAGCTCTGAACACAACATAGCAAATCACAATCTTGTTGCCTTCTGGTAACCTTAGCAGCCATGTCAGCAGTAACTAACAGTCAAAGCCAACATGCAGTAAGACAGGATGTGAACAGTCCAATGGTCTCTTTCAAAAATTGTGACACAGCAATATAAAACTTGCATAACCAACTGTGTGATGTTTCCTTATCTTCTGCTACATAATCAGCAAGTAAAATACTTTGACTCATTGAGATTCCACCAAATCCCAGAAAACATTAAAAAAGTATCAAGAACTCCCTATCAATTAAGGTACAGAACAAACAAAAGAGGAAGTTAGCTACAATGTGCAAGAATATCCACATCACACACCCAACTAGTTAAATTCACCAATAACAGCTGTCATAGTAAAAGATCTAAGTAAAAATTTCTTACTCTCATTCCACATATGATAAGGGTCTCGAGTCATTATTTGACCCATCACTGCTCTGGGACTTTTGGAAAAGAAACAAATGTATTCTTAATACAGCTGTATCTAAACTGAGGTTTGCAACAGGGCAAATAGTAATGAAATAAAGTCAAACGGTAAAATAATTTGAAACAAAAATGATGATCTGTAGACTCCAGATAGCTTGAGTGACATAAATCTAGTATCTAGAGTTACACTTATGAGTCAATGCAATTTTATCTTCATCCCTTATGAAAACAAGTGCCAAACAACTTCCTAACATGAAGGACTTACTTGCTGTACTGAAGTATTGCTATTTCAGAAATTCTTTTTTGTTCTTCATTCTCTTTCCTGACCTGTTTGCACAGAATTAGACAGTGGAAAGGCAGCTTTTCACATGCCAGAAGATGGACACCAGTGTCCTATTAAGAACATAGTAACTGGCCAGGCAAATAAGGTCAACAAAGACGCTGCAGTCTCTACCCTCATATATCTCAGCAAGCTCTTCTAGTACACTGCATATAGCTCAGAGATCCTCATTAACTTCACAAGCACAAGCATTTAACAACTTGGTAATGGTGCCAGAATTCACTGAGTTCACTACTTCCAAATATGAGAGAAGATTACAAAACACAATTTTAAATACCTTTTATTTACTGTAATTTATGAAAAAAAGTAGTACACATTCTGTAAGCATAGCATTAGCTTTACACCTTTTTCTGCACTAGACTTAATATCAGCTCGGTAATTTCAGTAACTATATGGAATATATAATGATCTATTTCAACTGCGCAAAACCAGAGGGGCATCCTGAACAAGTCTCAGCAGCAACATGAATTACCTACAGTACGCTGGTACAATCTGATTAATGGAAGGCAACCCTTCAGAAACTTTTTTCTGTAATTGCCACCCAGGTGATGGAGGACCAATCTGCACCTCACATGTAACCCATGTATCGGTTACAACCCTCATCACAGATGGGGACATCTGTTCCAAAGCACCACAATAGGGTCACACTGCTTGTTCAGAGCACTGGGCTACAGAGATATTGTGCATGTCAAAGCTAAAATCACGTTAAACCCATCTATACCAGCATTAAGGCAACCCTCCCATTCTGGCCCCCTGCAGAATATTAAACTGGCATGAAGCCTGAGCAGTTTGATCTGGCCAAGCATGGATTTACTCCGTAACAATACAATTACTGAAAACTCAGGTGTGTGCAGCAATTTTAAGGCTTAACACAAAGACAATCTCTATATGTCTGTACAGTTAAAAAACTATTCAAGCATAGCAATGCTGAGACTATCTTCAACGCAGTACATATATACTTCTTTCCTGTTATGCAATAGGGCACTCATGATGTGAAAAGCAATTTAATGTTCTCTTTACACACCCGCAGAAATTAACATGGTAGCCCTAGAAATAAACTATTTATTCTGCAAAACAATTAAAGCTAGATTAAGTCAGCATATTAAAAGTTGCAGAAAAGGATATGAGACTAGCAAGTTGTTGATATTCTTTAAACCACGAAAGCACCTTGCAAAAAGCGACAGAGGCACAGAGAGGGTTACAACTACCAAATCTTATGTGATGAATCAGCAAAATAAATTCAAATCAAGATAGTTTCTTTCAGAACATATGCAATGTTACTCCTTTTCTCACGCTGAAGTTTGGAGTATGGCTTTCCACAATGGAGTTCCTAGAACACCAGCTCATATTTCAGGGGAAAAAGGACCAACATTTGTTGCTGGCAAAGCAAAGCTGCAGAAGCAGGACAGGAAATGAGAGGCAGCAAGTAAGACTCAACCGACAAGTAACAGCCCAGCCTTTTATCCCCAGTATCTTACAGATACTCTATCAAGCACTGTGATAATACTCAATGTTTGCAGCTAACATCCATAGTCTATTAAACTGCAATTTCAGCTTCATGCTCTCCCTCAGATAAAGCAGGTTATTTCTAGTAACATCTCTTCATTTCTTTCTGAATTGTAGGCCTCACCAAAGCGTGACTAGAACTGTACAGACTGCACAGGCAGTCCTTTTACTGTGACACTTGCAAGATGCAAAAGTTTGCTCAGGCACACCACGTCCTGCTTCTGTGACATTTATTTCACCTCTTCAAAATGGAATCCTGAGAACTTCAAAAAGGAATCCAGCTGCCCGTCCACACACAACTTCGTATGCAAAGAGGTATTTTGCATGCACTGAAATGTCTTCTACAGTGTTTCTCTAACTGACAATTTACAGATATTATACAAATATAATAATTTTATGTATTAATTTTAAACAAGCTTTAGAGGCTCAAAGCTTTAGCATACTTTATCAATTTTCAAGTCAAACAAAAATTATTTTCTCAATCATTATAAATTAGGAATTTTTCTTCACAGTATAGACTGGGTTTTGTTTATTTTTCAATGTTTGCCGTGTATTTTCATGCTTACAGAGCACTGATAATTAAATTGAAGCAACATTAAAATTAAAATGCTACCTGCTCTTTAGACCATTTCCCACAACAAAACCCCCAGGTTTCAGAATTTTTTAATGGTTTGACTATTTTATCATCAGCTCCAAGCCTAGCAACAGAATATGTGAAGGCAAAGGCCAGGCAGAAGCCCACCAACCTTGCTTCTGAAGAATCAGCAGATACTGTAGTAAGGCCACCAATATCTCATTTATACTAACACTTCCATAAGTAAAAGGCCAACTGTCAAAAAAATGGTCCAATTATCGGAATACGGGCAAAAAGCAGGTCCATGACACACTCTGAAGCATGAAAATAAATTAAAGCATCAGCAGACAAGTTTTCAGTTAGCTTCCAATAAATTGTTCCATTGAGGTCTGAAGTTACACTGCTGCACTGTCTTCTGATAATAGATTTCAAATGCCATGTCAAATCCTAATTTCTCTTCACTTACTATTGATTTTAAATAGCCAAGTCTTTATCTTATAATTGTATTTACAGTACTCTTCCCCTAAAGAAATGCAGACACTGTTTTTAAAGACTAATTCAAATGTAAGATACAGGATTTAGCTGTTGATCCAATTAAGTTATTCATACCTAGTATCTCCAGAAACACTAGTACTTATAGTCCTAGAGCTTCATGCAGAGCCCTCTCACAATTACCTTCTGTATTTGCTTAAGCAGTCCTACAGTTATAAAATAAAGGACACATACAAAAAAATAACAGCCAATTTATATTAATACAAAAAAAATACATATTATAGCACACGTGTATTGTGCTATCATATACTGTTATGTATTACAGCAACAGTAAAGGAACTTAAAAATTAACCCACTAACACAGAGCATTAAATACTTAAGTCAGTACTTCTAAATGTTCAGCATGCTCAATACAGATAAGGCCCTGTACAGAGGCAGTTACAAGTAAACTGTGGCAAGATGTAACAACACACCAGTGCATAATGGTGTCCTACCAATAAGACTGAAGTCTTAAAGTTAGTGAAAATTTACATTTTGAAGTTACCAAGTCTTGAATTGGTATATTACTATTTCCCCTCCACTTCCCCCAAAAGCAAGCAAACCCTCCAAAATGTAATAAAACACTTTGGTTATAGAAAAGATTAACTGTCTGCGTTCATATTCAAACTGAAATTCATTAAAATGCAGTATTTAAGGGACATGTCCTTCAGATTCTTAATCTCAAAATTAGTGTACTACTACAAAACCCTGTCCATGTTTCATTCATGCTATTAATGTTTCCACTCCAACCTCCTGTCCAATATTAAAGTATCAAAATATCTAAGCAAGGACACAGCCTTCCAAAAAAAGGTAACTGTCTTCCTACATCTATTCCTAACCAATCACATGACGATACTAAACTGGACATCATGTGAACGAGAATACCAAAACAAGCGACAGAGTTATAATCTTCAAGAGCTGAGTAATTTAGATGAAACAACAAGCCTTCAGAAAGACTCTGTGATTTCCATTGGGAATTGTTTAAGTAATCATTCAGAAGACGTAAAACCCATCAGAATACACTCTGGAAGGGAGAGCTCAAAAATAAATAAATTCAATGACAGCTTTATGAAATCCTCTTTTCCCCAGAAGACTACCAATATTAAACGATAAAGTAGAAATCCCTCAAGTCAAACAGCCTTTAAAATAAACACAGTGCTATGCTGAAAGCCATCTCACCTCAGCAGAAATGTGATCCTAGAACACAGGTTCAGCAACAAAACTGGGACATAAGCTAGCTCAAAGAATATCTGCTCCTTGAAAGTATTCAATATTAGCTTTTCTGTTGTTAACTGCAGCACTGCTAAATCCCACTACCTTTTAAAAATAAAGACAATCCTAAACAGTTTTCAAGTCTGACAAATGCATGGAATTAGGCAACTAATTAACTATTGCTTATACAGAAACTATCAATGCTATTTATCTGTTTTATTAAAAACACTTATTAAGCTTACAATGCTACACCTAAAGAAAGCAATGTTAAGAAACTGAGCCAGGCTACTCAAGAGAACAAAAGTTCTGACAGACAGACACTGTGTTTAATCACAGCCACACTCTAAGCCACACCACTTGTGAGGAAACAGGGATGGTTTTCAGCAAAGTCTCGTTCCAAAATCACATCTCAGCTCATCGCACAGACTTCCACCCCCCCACACCCAAAGCCACGGGAAACAACACTCCGACGCAAAATCAGAAACTGATGGTACTTACTTCCTAGAGATTCTTTTCGGTACTTACTTCCTAGAGATTCTTTTCGGGTCATACTGCCAGCACTTCAGAAAAACTATTATCATACCAATAGGTGAGCGCTTAAGTCAGGGGTGTTTTATGCACCCGTTTTTCTTAGGCGTCCGTGCTACTGTCCCAAATCCGACAGCCCCCTGTGCCGCTGTCGGGCCTCAGCCCAGAGCCGCGCTGTGACTCCCTCTCACAGAAGCGAGCTCTCAGGCGCAGCGGCTCGGGCTGTTGTTCGGGAGCAAAGGCAAACACCACCCCAGAAGAAAAGACAATTCCCGCAGAGGGCAAGTTAAACAGCAAGGCAGCCTTCTTTAAACAAAGCACGCATACCTGCCGAGGCCTTTATCTACTACAGGAAAAGGTGGGACGCACGGTAGTTAGCTCAGCGCTACCGCACCCGGCCGCACGGCTGCCACGCTAACGGCTAGCACAAGGATGTCCAAACCGGATCAGAAAACGTCGGCAGCCCGCACCCGAGCGTCCCGCTCACACCAAATTAAAGAAAGCAGGACCTGATCCCGTATAAACTCGGCCCGCTAACCCTAACCCGAGCAGCGGAAAGAAGGAAGCCCCAGGGGGCGGGAGCCACCCGCTTGCCGCCAGGGCGGCCATCGCCCGCCGCGCCCTTGTCAAAACCCATCCAAAAGCCCTTTCATGTTAAAAAAAAAAAAAAAAACCACAAAAAACCATAAAAAACCTGGACAGCTTTGATAACACCATATGTTTCTTTCTAGTTGTTGCATCTCAGTCCAAAACAGAGTAGCTTATCCTTGGGAGACAGAGAGGGAAGGCTTCAGCATCTTCAGTTTATTCAGTACTTAAGTCTCTCAATCAACAACAGGGCCAGCCAGAGCCATCTGCTGCAGTGGGTTTTGTGAGGAATGCTGTACAAAGAGCAAACACTTTCCCTGGGCCAGCCAGCTGCCACCTGTGCTTGGTGGATTGGTTGATGCCCCTACAGGTGGCCATGCCATTTACTTTTTACAAGCAATTTTATCATGCACTTAGTCCTTGAGCTCTAATGTTCATCAGAAACACACTTCATTCCCACTGTACCCCACAAGCATATTCTTAAGTAACAAACAATCTGGTTGCATGCAGTTTTATTCTCCAGTCTCTTCTCACCTTCAGTTTTAGTACATTTCTCATCTTGGGTGAAAGCAATACACACCACATGCTCACCAGCACAAATGGAGTCTACAGATTCAAGGACTCCATACACTGAGCCATAAGGGGCTTAAAGCAATTAAGTGAAACCAATGTGGAACCCCCATTTTTGTGGCCATGAAGGTGCATCCCTACTGGCTTGCAAGACACTTGAAAGTCATGCCTGCATGCCAATTGCTCACCTACATTTAACAGTAAAGCCATTTTGGTGCTGTTCCTTTTCTCCTTGATAGGGTGACAGTTTTGCTGTGATTGCTGGTCAGTGAGATCCCTACCTAATCCAGGAGAACTTACAAAAAGAAAGATAAGAATTCCTGAGACTACAGTTGCATCTTCAAATTTCCCCCCTTACACAGTACAGAAGGGGCCTGAACAATCCGCATTTATTTCTCAGCTCCACCTATCCCAGCTCTCCTCCAAACCAGAGCCCCACTAGCATTGTTTTTGTATGACAGGTCAGGTCAGACTAAAGAAGTATCTAAACTGCCAACAGGAGAGGGACTGAAGGGCTACTTATGAGCTACTTGTCAACAGTTCAGATATAAATCATCCAACTGCAGTACTAGCAATAAAAATCCCAGTTTGCAGCCATGTTATTAGGATTGTGCAAAGGTAAATGCACAGATACAGTGCAGATAAAGTCCTCCCACAGAAGACATTTGGCTATTGCATGCAAGGAGTGAAGAATTAAAAATTAGCTAGGGAAGATGGATCCCTGAGCTGCTTCAGTCCAACAGCTGTGAAAGGAAATCTGCATGACACACTTTCATATTTTGCTCTTCCCTTCCTGCCTTGTTAAAGTTTTCCCCACATCCTACATTTCTACCTTATGTTATGCCTGGCAGATGTGGAAGCAGATAAATCCCTCTTACCACATCACAGCTCCAAGCTGTGGAGCACAGCTGCCGCCAGCACTAAGGAGATGGGGAACTTTTAAGCAAAACCAGGGAGCTGTGTGCAAACCAAAGCATGTGTAACAGCTGAAGACAAGCTGTTGAATTTCCCCTTTTACTTCTTTTATCCCTGTTTCCTTCACTGATCCATGCTACCATTTTCCTCATTTCAGCACCAACATTCCCTTCCCTGCTTTCAATTTGACCAATAGTGCTGGGAACTTTGTTCTGTTCCAAGAGCAGCACAGGACGGCAGCTCCCACCTCACCGTTCCCCTGGCTACTGTGAACAAAGAGCAAAGTGTCAGTGAGAGCCTTTAGTGCCAAAGTTTTTGGGAAAGGCACTGAAACCCTTTAAAAAAGAAGAAAAAAAAAAGATTAAAAAAGCTCACCTCTGTAGCTATAGGCCTACAGCACACACCTGCATCCCTCTATCATCAAAAGGAGAGGCTATGTAAACTGCATGTGGAGTCATACCATATGAGTTTAATGAGCTGATGATATTTAGCTTATGCCTATATGCCTGAGAGCATCAGGGGCTTCTCCACCTTCATTCAGTTCTGGCTGAGTCACAGTTTGTCTGTCATTCCTGCACCTCCACACATTGGCTTTGCCACCCTGAAAGGGAAAGGAGCTACAGCTCTATCACCTTACACCTAACTCTTACAGATTAAGGGAAGAGTACCGGAACAGAAGCTTTACTTGTCCTACCTGTTCCTGAGGGATCACCAGGTACAGATGTATATGTATCTCCCTCAGGGCTGCAAGAGGGCTAGAAAACCAAGTACGTGACGATGCTGAATTCTCTACTCTGAATGTTACCTTGCAGAATTCCCATCTGCATCACTCATGGACAACCAGATCCCTACATTTGTCCCCCAAGGGCCAGGATATGCACAGAAGATTGCAAGACCTAAAAGAATCATAGAGTTGTTTGGGTTGGAAGGGACCTTAAAGATCATCTAGTTTCAACCCCTCTGCAGTGGGCAGGGACACGGTCCACTAGACCAGGTTGCTCAAAGCCCCATCCAGCCCGGCCTTGAACACTGCCAGGGAGGGGGCAGCCACAACTGCTCTGGGCAACCTGTTCCAGCGTCTCACCACCCTCACTGTAAAGAATTTCTTCCTTCTATCCAATCTACCCCCTTTCAGTTTAAAATCATTACCCCTAGTCCTATCACTACACCCCCTGATAGAGTGTCCCTCTCTTATCTTTCCTGTAGCCCTCTTCAAGCACTTGCAATAAGAATTGTCTCCCTGGAGCCTTCTCCAGGCTGAACAACCCCAAGTCGCTCAGCCTGTCCTCATAGGGGAGCTGGCTCCAGCCCCCTGATCATCTTCATGGCCCTCCTATTGTCCTGCTTCAACAGGTCTCTGTCCTTCTTATGTTGGGGACCCCAGATCTGGACACAGTACTGCAGGGAGGAGTCTCATGACAGCAGAGTGGAGGGGGAGAATCCCCTCCCTCGACCTGCTGGCCACACTTCTCTTGATGCAGCCCAGGATACAGTTGGCTTTCTGCGCTGTGAGCGCACATTGCTGGCTCATAGTCAGTTTTCCATCCACTAATAACCCCAAGTCCTCCACAGGGCTGCTCTTAATCCACTCATCACCCAGCCTGTGTTTGTGCTTGGTGTTGCCCTGTCCCATGTGCAGGACCCTTGAATTTGGCCTTGCTGAATTTCATGAGGTTTACATGGGCCCACCTCTCAAGCATGTCCAGGTCCCTCTGGATGGCATCACTTTCATCATTCAAGTCTGCTTTACATGCTTTCTACATTTGGTACACAGAGAGCCAAACCAGGAAGCTCTCCTTAAGTTTTTAAGCCCTCAGGCAGAAAAAAGGCTGGATACAGCTGCTGCAGATTCACACTGCTAGAAAGGAAGAATAGAGCAACAAGAGTCCAGCCCCCAGGCTGCCTGTTTCCACTGCAGCAGGCCAACTACACAGCTGGTATTTGTGAGGTGTGTGCATTTATAATTGGAGACTCATTATACTGTTGCAGAGCATGAAGTGAAACACCTTTATATTGCTTCTATAGTGAATACATGTAAGAGATACAGAACACAGCATTGCAGCCAATTCCTTCCTCTAATTTGAGAGGCCAGTCGTGTCATTTCAAGTAACAACATGCCCACCTGCTCCCCAGAAGTGGTTTAAGTACAGTTGTTTTGTGATACAGCAGGTCCCTTACCAGCTGGAATTTTCATGGTAAATGCAGCACACAACACCTTGTTAATGTCTGTCCTCTTCAGGGAGTGAAGGGGAAAGGGAAAGCCATTTTCAAGGCTGTATGCAAAATACATTCTTGAATAAAGACAAGTTCTCATCCTCCCATTGTTTAATGATTGCTGGAGGGAGATGCTACTGACCTGAAAGGTCAATATGTCCATACCCAAAATGTTATACCAAACAGCAGTACCTTCACCTGCTCCTGCTGTAATGAGTGTTCTTCAAACAACTTATTTTCTTTAGTTTTTGAAGCATGTTTTCCAGTCAAGCCCTTGTAGGTTGGTTATATTGAGTGTTTTGGTAACAATGCTTATCAGGATTTAGTTTCTAAAAGGACACGTGTTCTTTCTTGGTCAAAAGGAAACTTCATGTTGGCGCAGGGCTGCTAAGACACACATCAGTGTTCTCCTTCCTAACTGTGATACTTTTTCTTGAATTCTCAAAGCACCAAAATTCTTCCAAGCAAAAAAGTTACGCAAGGCCAATAAATGAAAAAATGAAAGTCATGGGAAAAGTCACCAGAGCTTTAGGGAGAAGGAAGGGAAAGAAAACATTTGTCTCCCACTTATAAATAATTTAAGACAACCCCAAAATATCTGTACAAACACACATGCAAACAGAAAAATCTCATATTCCACAGATGTTGAGAAATTCAGCGACCTCTTGGGGGCACAGGTGGAGGATAAAAGCTTTCACAGCTTACAGGCCTATAAAAAGAGAATACATATGCATTAAAAATAGTAGAGTTCTGGAACACCACATTGCATGCAATAACATCATATCTAAGAATTCTATGTACAAACAATAGTCATACAAGAAGAAAAACATGTTATCAGTGATTCAGCAACAGAGCAGATGCCAAGGTGCCAGAGCCCTGTTCCTGTCCAAGTTATTTCTTCTGCTCTTCGGCTGCAATAATTCTATTACTGGAAGAAGATGTGATACTTGAAGTAAAACTTTGATTGTTTAGTAGCTTTCTCCTGAAAATAAGATGAAGAGCAATAGGAAGACATCAAAAGATCCAAAATCTTTTTTTCAACTACAGGTACATTCTATCTATATTCTTGCCAGAGCCAAGACAACATACAGAACTTACTGCACCCACAATTAATATTTTAGGAGTTGAATAATTTTGTTAGCATCTGTACTTAGATAAGCTCCTAGGGCCTGGACTTCATAGACTGGTTGGACTCATGGAATATTCACAAGTTACTTAAGATTGTGGTGGTCTTATCAAATCAAAGCAAAACCCCTCAACACCTTTGATAAAAACAGTGCAGTTCTTACTTTGAGGCCAATAATACATGTAAACAAGTGTGCTTTGGAGAGATCTAAAATTTGTAACAAGAAAAAAAAAGTCCAAAGGGATACCAAAAGGGAATTCCCTCGGCACTACACTTTGTATTTTCCAAGATCTTCTCAGGAGGATCGGGTACTAAATCTCCACCAGTGACAGGATGTTACGCCACCTGGGTCAGTCTTATTGTGGCAAGTGTTGTGTGTTTCAGTGGCGCTGCCCCTTGCAGTGTGTGAACCACAGTAACAGCTTTGCAATAGGCATGTTACCGACTAGGAAAACAATTCCACCAAGTATTACAGGTGAGAAACAAGCATCTTAACAATTCCTAACAGTGTCTGTTTATAGATAATAGTCTGGTAGATTTTGTTGAAAGGCACATTGGCTTCCTGCCTTGCTTTCTGCCCAAGGCTTCTGTGTTGTATCACTGAAAGCGCATGTTTGAGCTGCATTTTAGTCTTACCTGCTTGCACCTCGAGGAGGCACTCTGGGAGGCCTTTCTGGAAAAGGCAGCCTCTCTGCTTGGTGGGCAACTGGGCTGCGGCTTCTAGTTGTTTCTGGGACTTCATTGTCCTACAAAATGAAGAAAAGAGGTTACAGACCAGAATTTGGTTCTTGTTACCTTCAACAACAGAAGTGGCTACATTTTGCCATTTCTGCAAATGCAGCGCATCCCCGAGCTCATTTTCTTTTGCATGAAAAGAAGACCGTATACTTAAGAACAGCGGACCAGTATATAGCAGAGGTGAGAGCTTACCTCACTGTCACCTTCCATCCCACTGCTGACACTCAAAATGCTCCGAGTGCTGGAGCGGTTACTTGCACTACCTGGAGTAAGCAAGAGAAAACAAACTAATTACTAAATCGTGGTGATTTAACTGCAATTCACTAACTCAGGTCTCCTAACCTCATGCTTACCTCTTTCACACATCATTTAAGGTTTATTTAGATTAATTTATTTCCCCTGTTATTTTTCACATGTTCAGGATCCAAACAATGGCATTTCATAAAACACAGACCACAGGGCCAAACCATCCAGTTTTGCTTTCTTTCTAGCAGACTTCTACCCAGTCTAGGTCTAGGCTTCTGGTTAAATACTCACAACCATAATCTAATTGAAAGGATCCAGTGCCAATATCAGCTGTCAAGTCAGGTAAATATTTTCACAAGTGTTACACACCCAACATCCATATTTAAATTATCAGTCCCTATGTCCTTAACAACTGCATGGAGGTAGATGGCTCTGAGCACTGTCACACATTCATTCCTGGAGTAACTGACTGCTTAAGAGGTTATTCACCACATCTTCTCACAACAATCCTTACTCATCACAGGAATGCTTCCTAGGCTATTTCACAGCTAAAAATGACACGTTTGTTCAAACAACCTTCAGCAACCATTTATGCAAACCCATTTAACTTTCATGGACTCAAGAGTTGGGAATGTTTTTGCAATCAGTCATGCCATCTCTGAAGATGACAGCAACTTACAAACTTATCCTACGCTGCTATGGCTGGTTTCAGTTATAAATAAATAACATTCTGTAGGGCTATGCAATACTGGAACACTAATGTTCAGAAACCTATACACTGAAATGGAGGCTAGAGAGGTTTTGTCAATAAGATGCAGTCCCTCCCTAGCCTTGGTGAGGTAACATTCATTATCAGGTGGTACATACAGCAGCATTTAAGAGTGCTAAATAGCATATTAGGGTCCATTCTCACAATCATGCCATGTGAAAGAGAGCCAATCTGCACACAGTGAACTCTGCAGGCTCGTTAACATTGCTCTCATAACTTCTTATATGCAAGTTATGGGCTCAGTGAGCTGCCTCTGGCTGTGTACCAGCTATATCTTGCCAAAAGCCACAAAGGTAGTAACCTCACTGGGACTCAGTTTTCCTTTCAGAAGACCAAAATGATCTTAACGGTTTCTAAAAGAATTGCTCAGTCTGCAGTAACAGCAAGAACGCAGAGATTTAATCTGCACAAATTAAACCTAATAAAGACCAATGATAGTAAAAATGTGCAGACTGTCCAAATCACTCAAGAAGTCCCACAGTTAATAATGAAAAATGCTGTCTTATCTACTGCAGTTGATACTGTAGATATGTAGAGATGGATCCCAGCCTGCAATATAACTGTGCCCTTTAGACCAGAAGAGCATGCAGCCTGCTGAGAGTCACAGCAAGGGAGCATCCTTTTTTCTATGAGAGCAGCTGACATCTACTTTTAAAGAACTGAATATGGGTGATATGCCCTCCCTGAGAAGGCTCAAGGGAATCTTTCAGCTTTCAGGTTCTCCTTCGGCAGAGATGCAAACACAAGATGCCCAAACCACCTGATGTACCTGGAACTGCTTTTACAGTTTTGAGAACAGGCAGCCTGAGGCATGCAGGGTTTGGGGTGGTGGTATCAGTACTGGGATTCAGGAACAGAAGTACTGCCCCCTGAGCTGACTTCAGAGTCATGCTGGACAAATTGTTTTCCATCCAGCTTTCCTATAGAGACGGTGACACTCAGGGTTTGCTTACTTGTTGTGCTGGATGTGCTTTCTGTTTTCCAGTCTCCTCGCTTTAACTCCCTTTTTGGTGGGAAAACGTTTTTCCTGGGGGTATATTCATATATTCCACATTCTGGTTTCCCCAAAGTATTATGAGGATGTCGAATGGGTACGGTAATTTCCAAATCTGGAAGGGAAAACAAACAGCTCAGAAGGGTCTATGCCATAAAGTATAGCCTCTGAGAGACAGCTTTGCACCCAAGAACAAAGTTAAACACAATCACATAAGGGCAATCATAACTGTACATGAATAAATCAAGATTCACTCCACAGATGTGGGCATACTTTCCTTGGTCTGGGAAATTGAGGAATAAAGCAACTTCCCTATGTTTTACCCAACAGGCACACAGATGTGAATATTAAAATATTACATAACTACAATACGCAGAGACATTTCTGCCAGAAGAGCCTATTAATATTGTTAGCTGCTTCATTGACAGAGAATGTCAGAATCGGAGACTGTTACCTGCACTTTTGTCTTTCTTTTGCTTCTCCATTTGTCTCCTGGTTATGCTGTCTCGTAGCCGTTTCAGATTTTCCTAGAAATGTCACAAGTTATTCTTTTGTCAGGGTTTTGGACGGAGGAGGATGAGCAGCTTTCTGACAATACCAATATATTTCAGCTCACTTTGCAACTAAACTGTAACAAAGCCTACTACTAGCTGAAGTCCAAACCATGTCAACAGGTTTTAATCTATTCCCTTCAGAAATCCGTGTGTGACTTTCAGAAGACAAGTTTTTTCAGATGTTCATAGTGTATGTTAAGGTCAAATTCACAGACTCACTGGCTGTTGCAGATAAGCAGCACATTTGGTTTAGAACTCCCTCTATTTTCTGTTCCCACTGTGACACTGGCATGGAAACAAGATCCGTGATCAAGTAACTGCACAGTCCTTTCTGTACTAATGAACAGGTAATTCTGACTGTAAGGACAGAGGAGGATGCCATGCATCCCAGACTTTGAGGAACAATTCAACAAGAATTCAGGATACCCCCACTGAAGCAAGAGGGTACACCTGGAAATGTAACTGGGAGCAAAGTCTCCATTGAGACTTGGTTTTGTTCTGACAGCTCCCAAAACAGCATCACGCACTGGAGACCAGCACCTCAAGGGTGAAAGCAGACTGCCACAGCATGAACAAAAGGTTTCAAAAGAAGCAGGCAGTGGTTTTAAAGAGAGCACCCCACTCTAACTTGAGAATGGACTATGACTGCTAGTTCCACCAGTCATTATGTTGCTGCTGCCAACTAAAGACTCCCTCAAATCAGCTAAGCCACCCAAACACTGTGCTTTCACTAATGACTGTTGCTAGACCTTGCCCAGCTGCAAAGGACAGATAGTCCTGGAGCCATCAAACACTCAGGGTGGGATCACACCATCTACAGGATAGGACTTTAAAGCCAATACACCATCTGTGACACTAAGTCTTCACTGGTCTGAAATGAATGAGAACTGACAAGCTAAATATTCATCACAGAAGTCCCCTGTCAGCAGGTACGTGCTAGGTGACCTCTAGAAAGGTAATTTAGCCAACTGTATTCGGCCCAATTCCAGTGTACAGATCTCCAAAAACTAACAATACCACTGCCAGATAAACAGATCTGTAAAATAGCTATCTGCTTGCTGCTGCACAGGAACAGCACCTCGGCTAGCTGGGGAGCTGTTAGCAGTCTTCCTGCTCCAACTAGGAAAGAAGTGTACCCACACTGAAAAGCTTGTGATATATACCTAGAGAGACAGCTGTATTTCTTAAGAAGTGGAATAAGCCTGTACCTGCTGGAACCGGAATGATTCTGATCTCTTTTTCTGGTTCAGTTGCCATTCCTTAAAATGAAGTACAGCTTCATCAACAGTGAGTATGCCCATTTTCACTTGCTCCTGTAATGTAATCAGCTGCCGCTGACCTGGGGTTTTCATTCCAGCAAATGGATCATATATGCTTGATTGAGATGGGTCCCTTACAGGTCTGATTATTGTCTCTGAAGAGAGAGCAACACCAAAAATATTACTGAAACTGTGGCATCTGCCCTCATCACTGAAAACAAAGAAACTCAAGCACCCCTGATAAAGCAGAGATTAAAAAAAAAAAAAATATCAGTATTAAAGACTGAATGTTTCCCTAAGCAGAAGAGTGTTTTGTCCTTATGCCATCCTGCTATTTGTCAGGGCTAAAAGTGCCGTTGAGAGGTAGCCTTGTGTGCAGGGATAATCTCTGTTCTTAAAACTGTTATTTAAGTGACCAGTACAAAATGTACTCCTTAAAGTGCTCTGCTTCCTCACTGCAAAAATCTCTCTCCTTAGCAATCCACAAAATAGAGCTTTCACCTTGGCAGTCACAAAGCTAGATTCTTCCTAGGTAATCAGTGCAGTGTAACTCCAGAAACAGAAAGGTGAAAACTCATCCGACTGTTCTACTGATGTAACTACTCTTTTCAACTCATTTACAACAAAGAGGAGTTCCTGACACATGAGATCAAAGCTCAGATGTGGTTCCTGGTACTCTTACAGTGAACAGGATAAGAAGTGAAGGAATAAGGGCACAGTTTTGGAAGTGTGCAGATCTATGGCAAGCAGTTCACTATAGGTTAAATCCCAGGAAATAATGATCAACAGGCAGTGGCTATGTATAGAAGATCAAAAGTGGGACATCAACTCCATGAAATAATATGGGTAACAACATGAAAAAGGACTTCAATGATCATCATGAACCTGATGGAGGATAAACTCCAAGACAGGGGCTATGTACAGTATGTGACAAAAGGGTACCCCCTCCACACTCTGCTGTTATAAAAGGTCAGAAAGGTTGGGCCACTCATATAGGACTATTATCCTCAGAGCCTTGCAAAACAGACTACTCTGTCACATTTCACACAAATGAAGCTACCTCAACAGTTTTTCTTTTGGATTACAGGGAAGATCTTCAGGGTGAGCTTCTGACTTACCTTTCTTAACCTTTCCTCTAGGGACATAGAGATTCTCAGGTCTTTGAGCTTTCTGGGCAAAAACTGTAAAACAAACACTCATAAGATACTAAAAATGCATCTCATGAAGACAGAAATAGCAATGATGAATATGGGAAGCATACACAATTCTGCACTGCATTATAGCTTCTGTTACCCTACTAAGTCCACTGAAGAAAACAAGATATGGAGTTGTACAGTAGATCCTCTTCTATTGACCTCGAAGAATTTAGCTCAGCCACATCTAAGAGAAATCTGGACATGCTTTCTCCACAGCCCTGTCATGGGGGGAAGGAGGAGTCACTGATATTACTCTCCTACATGTTACTGTAGTTCTTGTTAGAATGTTTGTGAAATATGATCAAGAGTTTGCTAGCAGTTTTGGAAATAAGAGACACAATTTTCTTCAATTTTAATTAAACCCCACCTCAAAGGGAGGTAGTGAGGTATAGAATCATGTCCTATGCAAATGCTACTGAATCAATTATATCATTACAGAACTGTAATGTGTCAATTTACTAGCTTGATTGTGTCCTTATAATATCAGGATCTTTCCTAGTTGAAATTGTTTATACCATTTGGGGGTGATCTGTCATCCTACTGCTTTCATTAACAGCAAGCTCAGGCCAAGAGGTCATGATACAATATCCCCACATTTTCAGGGTAGGTGGAAAATGAAGAACAGATCTGAAATTGGATCCCAAAGGTAATTCAGCTTCAGAGCCAAGTAATCCAGGGGTCTCAAAAATGTGTAGATATTCTTGGCATTTATTCAGCAGCTGGAGCCCATATCAAGGCCATTCTACAGTTGACTAGTCTACAGTTTAGGTCCTGGTACCCAACTCACTTTTGGAGATGTATAACTCATTGTCCGGCTGTGGAGAGCTGGATTCTGGTCTTGGAACAGGAACTGGAGGTCTGCTAGCCATTTCCTGTGGAAAAGTATCTTGTTCCACTGAGTAGTATACATCTTCACCATACTGCTGGCAAACTCCTTCTTCTGAGTCTGGCGCATCCATGCTGCCACCTGCAACAGAGTAGAGCTTGTAAGAAAAACAACCTGCCACTTCACCAAACACTGGATCCCTCCAGATGCACTATGTACCACATTCTTACCAAGATAGCCATTTCACAGTTTTACAGTGACTTAAAGTGCCAAAGCCCTTCAAGACAGGACTTGATAAAGTCATTAACATCTAGTAGCATGTAAGTGTTTGCCACTGAGCTAGTACCATCTGTTTTGGTGAAGAAACTGTAGTGGAAATTATCGTAACTGGTTTTAAAACTCAAGTTTATTCAATTAATTCAAGTTAATTAACACATTATAACAGTTAACAAATCAAACAGAGCACTGGTTTCCAAAAGCTACTTGTGGTGGTCTACAAAGTACTACAGATAATTATTCCTCTGTCTGAAATAAGCAATCACCATCAACTGACAATATGATTTCAGACAACGCGTCTCAGAGAACTGGGTACATGTCTACATAAGGAGGCCAGCTACCATTATACTAAATCATCTCCATTCTATTCTCACTCCTAACATGACTGCAAAATCACCAAATGCTGTCATACCTGATTTAAAAGATAGTTTCCCTCTGTCTGCATCCTAGCAAAAAGAATTAAGAGCTCCTAGACTAACTCCCTATTTGGTTACCAAATCACAAGTGAATACCCTAACCACTGGACTGACTTTGCTTTAGTGATGTTGTAACACCTGGTTGAGTCAATGCAATGGGACTGCCATAGCACCTGCATGGCAGGAAGAACAGAACAAGATGTTAAGAACCCCAGACTTAATCTTGCTCTGACTCCAGGTGGGTCACCCACGAAAAGTGAGCCTGTATCCCATGGAACCTGGTAAGTCAGGAAAAGGCTTGGACAAACCAATCATGCTCAGTGGGGATAGCACAAAGTTAAGGTCTGGCTCTGGTCAGAGAAGGCAGAGGGAGCACTGAAGAGGAAGAGCATAGGTCAGGTTTGGGAACCAGCAGTTCTTTTCCTCTTTCCAGGCTGCTGTTTTCAATGGATGGACTTTTGAATAAAGCATCTACATTAAAATTCATCAATAGTTTGTGCTGCTTTACTTTATGCTCAGCCTCTGCCCATGAGGGGAGCCTGCACCCACATCAGGACAACAGAATTAATTTCCATCACTAAGATAAGGACTGAAGACAGCCATTCCTGAATAGATACCAGCTGTGTGCTTGCATTCACTGGTAGGCAGGGACTGGAACTAGTAAACTCTCCTCCTCTTTCATAAGAAACTAACTGCATATGTGAAATCACCTCACAAGCTGCCTTTTCTATTGTGCCTTGTTTGTACCCACTAAAACAAAACTGTGCATGTCAAAAAGTGTGGACTATCCTATCCTTAACAGATCAAGAAGAAATCTTCCATTCCATTTAATTGCTTTATCTGTGCTACGGCCATCCCTCTTCTCTAAACAGGTCTCACCTTCTAAAAACTTGCGGAGCATTGAGTCTTTTGTAGTTAGAGAAACTTCATCTGTGGCAACTGGAGTGTCTGGTTTGGACTGAAGCATCTCTACATCTGAAAAAAATCAGAAAGATGAACCTGTTGATTAGGCCTTTAAACATGTGGAACAAGGTAGTAGAATGTAATAAAATTATGTGGTATTTCTGACTGGACCTTTCATTTATAGTGAAAATCAAAGAGGAAGGCAGGCAACTGACAAGACATTTGACTCAAAGAAGACTCCTAAGTTGCTATGTTACACTCTGCACAAATTTTTACCAGCTACCTGATAGTTATGCTTGAAGGTGACTAACTGCTTATTCAGAAGTTCTGACAAGGCTTCAAGCAGGCACTGAGGATTAACTATTATATTAGTGAGTATGTGGGCCAGGTGAAGGTTTTAGCCTCTGCATAGTGCTCCTGAGATGCCAAACTGAGTGGAAACTCTCTGACTTGGCAAAACAAGATATTAAGGACAATTTGCCCACAACACAGAAGATAGTGTTTGTTTAGATAAAAGTCAAAACAGCTGTCTGAGTTATTAGTTGGACTGGAAGATGTTTAGAGAGTCAGATGACCATTTAGTATTGAGAAAGGAGTTACAGTAAACAGTAAGATACTTTAAATTGGTATTTTGACAGGAAGAATTCTGATTTTTAAAAAGGGTCAACCTCATTGTAAACCTAAAACTAATCCTAAAACTAAAATAAAATGTTAGGTGTGATATAAATGAATTGTTGAGGCTTATTGATACAGGTGAGTTGTTGAAGCATATTGTGAAATATCTTTTACTATGTAAACTTGATGGTTTGGGTTGCATGAGAGAATATTAAATATTTATCTATAAATGTATTTTTAATATATGCTGACCTTTCTTATTTTCTCCCTGCAAAGCTGAGGAGATCATGAGAAAGGGCTAAGAATATGCTAGCAAGATTTTGCTTTGCTAGAATGTTGTGGGCGTCTTTTAAACAACAGTTGTCAAAGCACTCACTGACAGTCCTGTGACTGCACCCAACCTAGCTTTAACCTCACAGGGATACCTCCAGCATAGCCACAATAATACTGCATGCTGTGTGGACTAACTACACAGCAGCAGCTTCTCAAGAGCTCTGCAGTCCATGCCAAGTTGCATGCTGCTGGAGCTAATGTGCTCACCACCAACCTAATATAATGTTCACTTAAGTATTGCTGCACTACATGAAAGCATAGATTTGACATCTGAGCATCCTAAAGGCTCATCACTACAGACCTGTATTTTTCTGTAGAGCAATTTTTCCACCTTGCAGCCACCTTGATTATTTTAAATTTAGCTTTTGGAAATTAACCTGTAACAAATACAGGCCCAGAGGAAAACCATTACATTATGGATTTGGAGGTAGAACAGAATGTGACAGGTGTGCAAAGTTCCTTTCATTCTCTGTGGAGGAAACAGAATCTTCCTAGTTTTGGTTGTGCTCTGCAGGATTACTAAACTAGCAGTGCAACAGGTTACTGCAGAGTTTGTTTTCTATCACATAGTCAATGTAGTTAAATTCATCAACTAATTAGTTCTCTTTAGAAGACACGATTGCCACCTCACTACCCTCTTGCACATGGGCCTGTCTTGCATATAGATGAGACTTAAAATCTCACATACCAAAATTGCAGAGAGTTTAACTGGAAAAAGTTCAAGGCTTCAGAAGGGAGCTCAACCAATCCGTGAACAGACAGACATACAGAAGACAAGTTATGACCTACAGACCCTTCACAACAGCACCCTTTAGGAAGTAATAACATCCTTCCCCCTTTGTAAATATTTGCAAACACTAGATGCCAGGTATTCCTACACATGGATCACAGAATGGGTTGGGTTGGAAGGGATAAAGATCACCTAGTTCCAACCCCCCTGCCATGAGCAGGGACACCTTCCACTGGATAAGGTTGCTAAAAGCCTCATCCAACCTGGCCTATGCAAGACAAAGGCTTCAATGTGTTGGCACAAATCACAACTCAGAACTTTATAAGCAGTCATATTTTTGTGCACAATTCTCTCAGTTTGCTCAAGGACTACAAAGAGGCTGCTGTTTCTTGCATTAACTAAGGAAAAAACAAAAAACAATGAGGACAGTGTTGAAAACTTGGTTTCAAGATAATAAAAATGGTGGAGTACGGGGAGGATATGCAAAATGATGGAATAAGGGCATTGCAACTTATTTATATATGAACTAACATCTACTCTTTAGGTGTTGGAGGTCTGCAAACTACAGAACAATAGATTTTAGTCAGCTGAAGCTCTCTAGGATAAAGGATTAAATCTCTACATGAAACTCACACTGTCTAGGAACTGAGTGTCCACACAGTTCATAGAAATGGAAACAGTGCTAAGAGTACAGACTTGTTTCACCAGCCTTTGGCCCCTGCCACTGACTGACTTTGGACAGATGAAATACATCGTAACTTTCCCCAAGTAAAACAGGTAACAACACACACACAAACAAACCAGTCAGTTTAATCTTCACACATATCAGACGGGTTTTCAGCACTTTCAAGAATCCTTGCTCTCAGAGCCTCTCCTGCACACAGCTCCAGCCTACTCAAAATACTCTTTTTTGCAAAAATCTGCAGGAGGTGCTGGTGAAAGGAAAACAGAAAAAGCAAAGCACTTTATAAGATGCTGTAATCCATACTATCAGATTGATATGATGGAAATAACTCTACCTTTTCGTTATTCAGCTGCTGTTACAGTGTGTGACGCAGCTAAATGACACTTACCTGCAACCAGCACCAATCTGAAGCATATTCTGGAAAATTATGTTTGACTTTACAGGTATTTGAAAAGTGTAGTAAGAGGGAAGTGCTCTTCTGAAGTGGGAACAATTACATTAATGATAAGAAATTAAATAAGGCAATTCAATCTCATTATTAAAAGACAGCAAACAAGGTAACAGCAGGAGCTAGTAAGTTCCCACTGATTTAGTTAGGAGTACTTGATCATATACATTGCTCAGGACTTTAAGACCTACCTCAGAAAGAACACTCTCCACCAGCAGAAAGGGAGGCAGTGTTCTGTAGATGAATAAGACCTTTTCCTTTTTTTTTTTTTTTTTTTCTTCTTTTCTTTCCATCACTTATCTCAAAACCTAAAGGGGCAACTAACAACACAGGTGTGTGCAACTCTCACACAGCATCAGTTTAAGCAAAACTGTGCCCTTGCACAGCTTCTGCACTGTCTCTGTAAATGTTTCCCCAGGATCAAACACAGAGAGAAAAAAAACAACACAGAAAAATGCATTGAAAAGTCACAAGTGGGATGAAGAATACAAGAACAGAACACTCCAGTATTCAAGTATTTGCTACTAGTTTTAACTCATTATAATGGCTCCAGTCCTGCATTGCCTTATTCTCAAACCAGTTCCTGCCAGACAAATTGACCCTGTGGTATCTAACCTCCCTTTGATCAGTCTCTGAAAAACTGTGATGGGAGCACATCTTGATCACAATAAATGGGCATGCTGCCACAGTATGGCTACACTTAAAATAGCCCAGGTATTGTCTACTCCACAGCCGTTACTACTCACATGAGGGCTACTCTGACCTAGAGAAAATACCTCAGTAGACGTTGATTATGATTTCCTAGGGAGTTCTTCATCTTCACAAACCTTTAAGTCAGTACAAAAGCTTGAAGCCTTTATTTGTGATGGCAGTTATAAATCAGTCAGCACTCCCACTAATTTCAGTGAGGGTTTGCCTGTGTGCTGGTATTCTAAATAATATTGAAACACCTTCACTTTGAGAGAATCTATTTCAGTGTCAAGCATTTGTGCCAATTTAACCTTACCCATTATGATACATGTAGATTTTAAGCACTGCTCAAGACAAGCTGTAAATACACTTCAGGCAAAGACTAACAGACTACATAAGAAAAATAGAGACTTTCAGTAAAAGACTCCCAAGTGAAATGTAATGGAGATCTGTGTGCAGGAGCAATACAGTAGGAAAACTCCAGAGTGCAGGAAGCACACCCTTATTTCTCGCTATTACAGATAAGCCATATACAACATCTCACCAATGAGGAAAACATTTTAAAATGTAGTCATTCAGCTCTGCTTTTCAGTGAAGGAATCCTAAGTACCTACTTTAGGGACATCTTGGATTTTGATATTTCTAGTCCTACTAGCCCTGCAGAGCCTGCAGCACATATGCAAACCCAGAGAAATTTCTGGTGCTGATCCCAAAGACCTATGCCACCCTGCTAATGTAGCTGTGCTTACATAATCTTCCCCTAAAGGCCTGCTGGGCCTTTGCAACTGAGGAGGCTTAAGGAAAGCAGCCTGATATAGGCATTAAATGTGCAACTTTTATCATCCCATGGCAACCTATCCTAGCTCTTCATCTCCATGCCTGTCAGCCAGGCAGGTTCTGTTTCATGTATTCATCCAAAACACCAGCCAAAGTCCCTCCTGAGATCTGTCAGAGTAAGTGAGGGCAGGAAAACCTGTGTGCTTGAACTGTTCCACTTAAAGTGGCTTGTTTGACAGAAACAGGCAAGTGAACACACACACAAGCAACTGAGACAGCAGACTGAGGGAGGTGGTGATCTTCAGCAGGGAAAAAGTAAAAAGTCCCTTAAAACAGTTCTACCACCAACAGTCTGCAAGGCTGGCAAATAGTTTTCTTGACAAGAAACAATTCTGATCTAAATCTGAATGAATCTAAGAATATTTTCAGAGAGGCTTTTCAGAGTCTGGTTCAAAAGTAGTAAATTACAGGGAGCTTAATTTGCACCCATGAAAGAAAGGAATATCCCCCTGCATAGTTTCTGGGAGATCTGGACATTTCAGAGGTGGAAGACGACAAGTTGGACTTATCTTTTTTTCCCCCCACCACACAGTCAATCAACTCCATTCAGATGTGCACTGACTGCAGCTAGAAACTCTCACCCCATTACTGCGAACAACAGCAGCTTTGCTCCTTAGGAGTGAACCGGCCTTACTACTTATCTCCACCTGAAGGCAGAAAAATTCTGGGTTTAGTAGCAAAACTATTGCTACAGCAGCCAAACAAAACTTCAGAGAGAAGGCTTTATGATTTCAGGCAAAGAACCAACAATGTCTTCTGGACTCCATAATCAACAAAAATGTGTTTTATCATGTGTTTTAATCTAAAAGAGGAGAAAACTAACCCAGGACAGATATGGTCTATAAGCAAAAGTGTTTTAGTAAGAAAACTTTTCTCCTGAGGCAGCACACTCAAAAGCTGCAGAAACACTAGAAGTCCTTATGCAGGTACTTAAACTGTAATAAGCTAGATTCTCTGCTCATCATGGGAATCATAAAATATATCAGTGGGATGAAATCAGACAAAATAGGCAGATAAGCAAGTACAGCAAATTTACAATTGCTTAACATAGGTACTTAACTTGATTATTTGCAATCGGCCTCACTGAATATTAATGGCAGGGTGAAAAGTTAAACATCTGCATATTTATCAGAATTAGCTCTATATTTTTAGCAATAAACAAAGTGGATTAGAACAATGATTTTTTTAATTATAATCTCTTCAGTACACATTTCTAGATGTTCGCTTTCTTTGGTTATCGAGCTATTGAGGTAGAAGCTCAGCTCTTGTTTTTCATTTTCCCAGTTGTTAGTAAAATCACATCTTACACAGCATTCTTTTCCAACAGTGTCTGTAAGTCAGTGTTCCTACCTCCCTGGCTCTCAGGAGGGAGAAGCAGGACATGGTAGAAAATTTGGTCTCTTCCAGATGCTAATTAACTTGCTCAGGGTTCAGGGAGTCCTCAATGCACTGAGGAAACAGCTCTTGATCTTGTACACTGGCAATCAAAGAAAGATTTAGAGCAGTTTTATCAGCCAGTCACTATCAGAATTCGAGCATGGTTTCCTTGTGGTGAGAGCAGAAAAACTATAATCATCCCTTACTCTGAAAATCAACTGAGGCACTACTATGTATAAGAGATACAGATCAGCTTAGGACTCTTGGGTGGGGACTCTGAACAACCTGGTCTAGTTGAAAAGATCTCTGCTCATTGCAGGGGGGGTTAGACTAGTTAACCTTTAAGATGTCCCTTCCAACCCACACCATCCTACGATTTTGTGATTCTATGAATATACATACAAAGATCTTCTGGGGCACCAGGGACAAATCCAGCCATGGATTCATAAAGCTCTTCATCAGAGCCAGGATTCAAGGAACATTTCATCAACAGATCAGTGGACAGATGAGCCATGGACTCATAAACAGCCTCATCCTCCTCGCCTTGCATCAGCTCTTCTTTAATGTGACTCTTCAGCATATCTGCTGTTTCCTGGAGAGGAAGGAGGGCAAGAAAAAAAACCCAAACATTGAAGCCTCGTTTAAATAAAGGATCTGAGGAATCAAAGCAAGCAAAAGATATCTCATTCTCCCATCACTGATGGGAAAAAAAGCCCTTCTAAAAGCAGCCCATTCCCAAAGACTAAGGCATCTCAGAGGAATTAAATTTTCACTACAGAAGACTAAGGCTTCACAGAGGAATTAAATTCCCACTGCTGTCTGGGCCCAGCCTTCAAGATCCATGTTGTAATAGGCAATGAAGGTGAAACAAGTTGGTGTTGACACATTCTGAATAGCCATTACAGCCTCTCACCACCTCAATTTCATGTCCTACCTGATGTCTGCAAACTCCTAGAACATAAGCAAAGCTCATCCTAAAAATACAAATGCTTGTCAAAGGCTATTCTGGAGTAAATGTGGCTGACCATAGAGGGAAAGCTTGCCGCACGTGGAGGACTTGCAAGAAAGCAAAGTTTTAGCTTTGGAGTAGATTCAATTTCAGTTTCTTGGCATTAGCAGCAGCACGTTAACACCCAGAGTGGGAGTACATAGACCCTTTTCTGTGAGATTAACAGGAAACCTCATAACAGGCAGCTGTTTATGTAATACAGGCAACTTTTGACTCACAGGACAGCAGCACTCTTTCGCACATATTTGCAATGTGGGGTGGGGAGGATGGGGGTGTGTGTGGTACAGATCTTCACCAAACCACACAAGAAAGCAAAATATAAAGCTCCATCCCAGCCTCCTCCCCAGGTTCCCACCATGTCACAAGCACTGCCATCTTAACTATCCTGCTGTACTAAAAGATATTCTTCCATCCACAACCGCCACCTCCATGGGCCTTCAATCCACAGGGCATGTGTGTCAAAACTATCTACACATGCTTCCCTCCACAGTTAAAATGGGCCAGGCAGCTTGCTCTTGTGATGCTTATGGGAGGTGCAGAGCAACTTTTGCCAGAGAGAAAATTTGGTAAAGGGGTTCACTGGGATTTTCAGATATTCATACTAGCAGTGCTTCAATTCGCTACCTTGCAGTGAACACACTGGTGCAAATCATTTGTGTGCTTTGGTACTAAGCTGCACAGATAGCTTGATGGTCAGTAAACAGGACCTACTGTTAACACAGCTCTGTTACTGTCTGGTAGAGAGGACATGGGAGGAGCATAGTACTGCAGTAAGAGGTTGGAAGGATTTCCTAAGCATCCCCCACCTACCCCAATGCAAAGATTTTAATAACACAATTTACAGTTCCTACAGCCCTCCTGATCTCAGAACAGGGAGTTACTTTTATTTAGCTCTAATGTGGAACCCTGAATTCACTACTGTAATTGTCTGGCAGAATCACACTAAGGCTGACAGATCTATCACCTACCATTCAGACAACTGTTAGGGACAGTTACACACAACTTTTCAACAGAAAGCAAAGGCAAATAAAATCTGCTCAAGAATTCACATGATCTAAGTCAAGGAGCTGCTTGTTAGAAAGATAAGATCCTTGTAAGAAAGGATAAACCCAATGCACATCAAAGGACCCCACAGAAACAACAGCCTCGTGCACCTGGAGTCAGGTCCATGTCATAATCTGGAAAAATCAGAGTGCTCTTCTGGGGATGGGGTTAACTCAAAGAGAACTGAATTATGAATTGGGCTACCAGAGAGAACAAGTAGGGAACAGACAGCTATCCTAATTCAGGAAGAAATGGATTTCAAGTGGAACAGGCAGACTATACACACAGATCAGCTGTGAATGAGCTAATAAGCAATCCAGACTATAGTATGACTACTCAGAGAGCACCTCAGATTGTACCTTCCCAAGCTTATTCTCCTTCCGTATTACTCCCCAAAGTAAGCAGGATGAAGAGACTGTAGTTTTCGCAAGGTGAGACGTTAGAAGAGTACACCAGGTACCAACCACATCCCTGCAGAAACTTCATTAGATGGATAGATAAGGAAACCCAGCATGGTAGTCTCTGCTTCCACCTTATTTTCTCTGTGCAAAAGCTCCAAGAACTTCCCCAACTCCAGAGATGTACCCATCCCTCCAGCCTGGAAGCTTTCAGTGTGGCTGAATGTCTGTCTTCTACACCCTACCACCCCAAATTGCACCCTTTATTACCCCATCACTCCTGCTCCCACAACATTAAGTGCCAAGCTTGGTGAAACTGCCCACACCTGCTGCGGGACAGCGCAGGAGTGCTGCTTCCTCTTACCACATATTCATCAATGAATTGGCGGAGGTCCTTAAAGCCATGCTTTTCTGCTATGGTGTTCGGATAGTGGCCATATTTGTTGGCTACACTGTAGGCCTGCAGTGCTCCAGGGCATGTAAGGAGCAAGGCGGTGAGGTTCTTCAGCCCATATCTTGCAGAAAAGTGAAGAAGTGTTGGCAACTCCTCATCCCTCTGATCTGTGAGAACAGGAGCCTGTTAGAATCTAAGCTTCTCTCTAGCAGCAACAGAGTCAGCAGGTGAGAAACAGAATTCCTAGCAAACACACAGATCAAAGCAGGTGTGAAAGCCCTGAAAAGTATATATACAGTTTCAAAATGGAACTAACTCTGCACAAATTAACTGAGGTATCTAGCGCATATCCCAGCTGAAGTCCTATGACCTTGAATGGACTATCAGGCACTGTAATAGCTTAATGTATGTAGGATCACAAGTTTGCAAGGACCTCTTAGATCATCATTCCAGTAGGATACAGATGCTATAAGGCAACCATTGGTGCCACACCAATGCAACTGCTGAGTGCCCACTGTGCACCTTAGAGCAGAGTCATAGGGGTGGGGGAAAGGACTGGGCTGGGGAGAAATGCCACATGGCACTGGGAGAAGAGCAAGGGAGAAAATAAAAGAGACATTTTGAGGAGCATCATTTTTTCCCTTTTGTTGTGTTTGAAGCTGTCTACATAGCTGCATCTGTCACAGTGCAAGGAAGTGAGACTGATGCATATAATAAAAAAAGGCTCACCCAACCAAAACAGCAATTCCCCTTCTACAGGCATCATCAGAAATTTAGCTTCCTAGCTGAGATCCAAGATTTTTGAGACAACCAAGTGCCACACACTGCAGTTTTAAGGTGCTCCGAGGTAAAACAACTGATACAGATGAAGTTTAAAAAGAAAACAAAAATCTTTCAACTTACTTGTTGTCATATCTTCTTCTTCCAGTTGGTTGATTCCAAACAGATGTAAGCCACTGGCAGGAATGTTCTTCTTGAGTGACTCAGTCAACAGTTTGTCCAGTGCTTCTATGCTGTATGGCACAATTTTAAAGGCCTAGGGATAAAGGGAAAGTGATTTTGTTTGAAGGAGTCTGGAGATTCAGTTTAGGTGAGATTTATTAGGTGTTTCTTTATTTCGCACATATGAAAAAACAGCAGGTATAAACACAGAAGGTAGCAATGTTCAGGTCAATCAAAGAACAGGAATAGCTTCCTGGTCCAGAAACAGAGTACCATTAATCTAAGCAGATGAGAACCATATACTCCACAAGACAGAGTACAATAATAAACTCACTTATGCAACTGAAAGCACAGAAAACTGTTACTTCCTACTTCCCTGATAGGTATAATATTACTTCTGAAACTGTTCCAATGAAGTGCCACTCCTGCTTTAAGTATGAGCTAGTCTATTTTTAATTGCTTTGAGTATACTTGAGTATATATTTTGGACTAGTTCTTAGCCAAAGACTGGGAAGCAGGCCTATTCCCCAAGTAGAGGTACAGCCCAGTACCAACTGCTCCACAGCTTCAACTAAAAAGAAAGGGAAAGACAGTCTCCCCTGCCCCAGATATGCTGGTGACTAACAACACTACTCTGTAGGCTTCCACTACATGTGGCTGATCAGGGACATGCAGGCAGGCAGCAAAGACAACACATCTGGAGAACTTGCTTGGGCAAGCTTTACCTCTTATTAGGGTTCAGGTATCCCAACTGTGCAAAATACAATATGAGAACTGAGGAGTGACTTTAAAGAAGTAAGTGCTAAGAATAAACAAATCATTTTACATTACTCTACTGCATTCAGCTAGTATGAATCCTCACTACCTTTTCACATGTTTTCCAAGAACCTTTAGGTACAAATTTGTAAACAATTTATTTCATTATGGTACTTTCTGTTATATCAAGCTCTGTCATCTCAATCTTTTCAAGAAATCAAGGTCTAAATATGAGTGTTGATTGACTGCATGTTTTTTGTGTTAGCTGGATACCCTGAGTCACCTTAGCCAACTATTTGCTCCAGAAACAGAAAAAGCATCCATGCTTTCATTAAAAGGGGATGTCAAGGTTACATGAAAATTCCTAAATAACTTTGCATTTCTTCATTCAGAAAAGCTACTTCACGACAAGTGCTTTTGCTTATGTCCACTTGTCTAGACTCTGAAAGAGCTGGTTTCCAAAGCAGTTGTTTGCTAGAGTCACTACCTGGCACATGAACTGTACTGGGTTGGCTGCATTAGCCAACAGACTGCTGATTTCCTCCATGTCGGTATGATAGATGATGCTTGTTTCTCCCACCATCAAGTCCCCTGAATATATCTGCAGAAGCACTGTTCCAGAGGTTAAATCTTTGAAAAGAAAGAGAATAAATCACCATTAAGAACAAACAATGGGAATGAGTCTGCATCAAATACCCTGAGGATAGGAGGGAGGAGTTTGGAGATACTGCCAGCTGAACACCAAAACCATGAAGTCATGAAAAAAAAGGAGATGATGTTGGTCTGAACACTAGGTAGGAAAGTACTTTGGAATTACCTTCTTTATAGCTATGTCAATGCACATCACCTGTGACCTAACAGATCCTCTGCTAACAGTAGTCTGGACTACTAATGTTAAAATTATACCACCTCAAACTAGAAAGCCTCACATCTCTCCACTCCTGGCTTTCTCTGGAGTAGTCTCTAAATCATGTCATAAAATATGAGAGTTGGGGAAGAAGGGAAGAGAAATGAGAGAAGTCATTAGGGATTTTGCAACCCCTGTCAGGATTTATTTCCTGCCTGCACCTTGGGATCTTCTTTGTTCAGTGTGCATAGGTCTGAAATTTCTCTTTCAAACACAAATATTTTGAATTCCACTGAAATTAATCTTTCCCTGTATATATGCTTGGCTGTTAAACAACTCAGGAAATTACAAAATTGTTAGGCACACATTAAAGGACTTAAATATATATTCCTTTTACTGTTACAAACTGAAGAGCTTACATAGTTATAGACTCCATCAATGTGAAGGTCATGGTTATAATTCAAAGTGCAAGGTAGTTTCCAGGTCCATGTTTAAATTCCAAATCTTGATTTAAGACAGATTAAGTTGAACATTTTTGTGTGGGTGATGTCACCTTCTTGAAATCAATCCACCTCACTGACTTTACAGGAGTTGCTATAATGACTATTAAACTATTCTCAGAGCTGGCACAACCAATCTTCAACAGGACAGACCAAAGTAGACTAAATAAAGTCATGCTGGGAAACTATTATCAATCTGTAAGGCTCCGAAATCTTGCCCCTAAAGTTTAGTGAACCTAAAGTTTAGACAACCAAGTTTTGTAAATGTAAATATCTAAAGTGACATGATATATCTAAATTAAAAGGCAAGCCTCTGTTCACAGAGAGATCATCACACATTGAGCACATGCTGTTATAGGCGTGCAATTATTCAATGGCACTTACCTTCTCTTGGTGCCCTGCCAATGCTAATGTGGTGGTGGTTTTAACACACATTTAAGTTCAAAGCGCTTTATAAGCTGCAATCTGCTCTCAGAACTCCCGGTAAGGTGTTTCCACACTGCAACCCTGATGCTGCTGAGGGGAAAACAGAGTCCCCAAGCAGCAGTCTATCTCGGTACCTCATCACAAAAGATGAGAATGCAAGTTCAAGATTTCCTGCACTGCAACCTTTACCTTTATCTCTCTGGCACTTCTCAGGTCAGACAGATTGAGATAGAAAGGAAGCAATTTGTGGTGGGGGAGTATCTCAGCCCAGCTTACTTGGAGCCTCCACAGAGATTGTGTACTCGTTCTCCATCTCAGCCAGCACACGCACAGACGACGCATTCTCTGGAAAGAATTCAACTTCAGTTTTCACTTCACCATCAAGCTTGCATTTCATGATAATATAAACTGTTGTCCGCACCTAAGAGAAAAGGCATTACAACATGCATGTTCACAACATAAGTACACTTATTTTGTTCATTCCCTTTTCTAGGGATTTTCCTGCCACTGCAACTAACACAGAAATTATCATCTGTCGTTTTCATGGTCCTGAAGAGTTTTCAGGAGATTCTTCCGGTCATGGAGTAACTGGGCAGGTAGCTTCTGTTACAGCCTGCACCAGCATACATACATGCATTAAGTTGATAAAACTACAGATTTATCAGCTAGATTTATAAACTGATTAGAGCTAGATTTATAAAATGACTTAGTTTCAACTCCATCTGTCTCTTCCCTCAAGCAACACAGCCCCATTCTAAACAGAACAAAGGAATAAGCTTAGACTTTTCCCCTCTGAGGGGATGCTATACTAAGAAATGCTGTTTTTCAGACAGGAAGCCATGATCCAAGCTCTTTGGAGTCACTTGCAGGACATGTACCAGAATTGTCATATTAGACTGTATCTAGCTGTGGAGTTAATTGGTTCATTGCAATTACTTTACTCCCCTTACCACCCCTAAATGTCACCACAATGGAAGATAGGAAGTCAAGAGTGTGAACCTGCCTCAAAGCACATAAGACAAGCAGCTATGTTAATGAAACTACCTGACAATAAGCGATATTGCAGCCTAGATAACACTAGGCACTGCATGTTGCCAAGCTATTTCTGGGCCTAGGGAACCAAGCTCATGAAACAGAGACACTGAGGACAGGGGTCTGAGAGGGAAGGTGTCAGAGAAAGAATTAGGGATTAATTCCCAGGCCCATAGAGCTATCCATTACAGAGTACTGTAACAGGTTGCACCAGCCTACAGTGAGAACATGGCCCAAGGAGTGGATATACAGTACCCCACACCGTATGCGGTCAGGCTGCACCACCAGATGGTCTCCAGTGCTCTTGGATGATCCATGTTCTTCACTCATGGCAAGTCTGTGGGAGTAAACTGGGCTCTTCTCGTCTTCTGTTTCTGTATCAGTCACAGAGTCACAGCCTGAGTCTAAATCAAAGCATACAGAGTCCTGTTACATCACTCTCCTTTTCTGAAAATGCGTATCATACACATCCATCCCGAGAAACAACCAGGGAGGTGGTGGGGTGTAACTTGCTATTCTTCTCAAAGTAATGTTCAGAAAAGGGGATCTAGTTGAAGAAAGAGAAACTACAGAGCTTCCTTTTCTTTTCCCCTACAAGGATTGCTGGGAAACATTCACAAAGACACAAAAGTGCTGGAGTAGCACTAAACATGTTTATGAAATAAACAGCAATGCCACTCTGCTGAGATGGCTAGTCCCTTATCATGTTAGAGAGGAAAATTTGTACGTTAATGTCTAATATAAGAATTAGTGGCAACTGGACTCATCTGACTCCAGCTGCACTCTGCGTACATTGTAGCATGGGCAGCAGCCTTCAGTCTTCCTCTCCTAAAGTAAATTAAGAAAACCAACCTTTCTTTCATTTCAGTAGTATCTTTAGTTTTCTGGATCCTGCTTATGTTGCTTACTCTACCTCCCAAATTCATTATTGTGTCAACAAAATACAACATGGGGCAGTAGTCTGAAGAGATCCTGTTCCTCAAGCAAGACCTATAAACTCCTGTATCTATACATGAGTGAAATTGAGGCATACTGGAGCCTTTGCATTGAAGAATAACAATACTCTACCCAAACATACCCAAGAGTAGAAGTAAATTTACAATCTGTGTCTGCAAAACAATGTGCTTGTACAAAAAAATGTTCTCATTCCTGTTTCCCAGTAACAGCATGGATATTGACAGAAGAGCAAACTGAATTGATATCACTGGGTGCAAACAAACCTAGCAAGAATTAAAATAGATTACAGGTCTTCTACCCCTGCCAGGAAATACTTTCCCCAAATAGAGAAAGGAAACAACAGACAATTTTGTATCTACTCAGAGAACACTTTCGTATCTAGGTTCTCCCTCTTGATTCACGTGATTCACACCTTTTTGCCCCTATCTCCCAAAAGTCAATGACTTCCCATTGTCAGACTAGCATGAATTCTTAAAACTGTCTCCCATGGCCAAAATTTTCCAAACCTTAGAAAACTGCAGAGCAGTCAAGGACTTAAGACAACATTTTGGAAGTTATTTGTTATTTACTACTTATTGTAAAACACATTTATAAAGAGCAGTATAAGTTATTTACTAGATAAAATACCAGATTTGGGCTGGCAGAGTTTTTACCTTAGTATGAAATGTTCTGTTCAAAATGCTCAGTCCTGACAAGAAAGACATAAGCTGACCAACTGCACTGTCTAACCTGTGGCATCCATACAGCGAAGCTGCCAACGTTCTAGATTTTACTCAGAATCCCCCAACCTCTGGGTACCTCAAGTTTCCACAAATCAAGAGAGCCAAAGTTATTAATGCGGGCTTCTATTAGGAGTTAATGTCCTGCTAGTTTCAAACAGTGAAGGTGGAAGACAGTCAGAAATTTAAATCTAGACTTCATTATTATTATTATTATTATTTATTGTTATTAAAGACTTAAACTTAGAATATTTGAAATTTTTTGTCATGCACATTTTTTAAAAAATATTTTCTATACACTTAAATGGGATTTTATTAATTATATGAATGCAACTTTGCTTTCAGGAGACAGTTTAAGCCACAAAATTTTAGCTAATCATTCAGCTGAAGTATTTGTTACAAATAGTGGCGCGCATATGCTTAATTAATTATGTGAATCATGCCACATGTCAAGTAAGCCTACTCACATAAGTAGATTCCTGCTTTAATGTTTGCTGTAGAAAGAGTGGAGCCAAAAAATCTGCAGCTTTTTTCTTTAAAGGTCAAGTAAATCATCACCATCAACATCGACATTTTTTAAACTAACTTAGAACATGTAATTAAATTAAATTAAACTAACATGTAATGAAATTAAACTAACTTAGTACATGTAATTTAGCTAATAGATTTTAACACTGCACCAACACAAATGTGCAGATTTGACTAAAACTACACTGACACAAAAATATATACTGAAAGAGGTCTTCTGGATTTTCAGACAGTGGTACTAAGTATTACAGAAAATGGACTGAGCTTTTTAATTCCTTAACTCAGTATTTTAATTGATACTGTCCTAAGTCATCGGCTGCAAGAACCAGACCACAGTTTTGGGAACCCTTCTCTTAGGGAAGAGTAGATTACTCCCACCTGGGAATGCCAGGCTGCCCAACTGCACAGGAGAAATAACACACTGGTCTCACATCCCTCCATGATAGCTATCACATCAGGTGTTTGGCACATGCAGAGCAAGACACCATGTCTTTTGAGGAGGAGAAGAGGCAAC
Organism: Athene cunicularia; assembly: GCF_003259725.1. NCBI lineage: Eukaryota > Metazoa > Chordata > Aves > Strigiformes > Strigidae > Athene > Athene cunicularia. The sequence goes on from NW_020799105.1 coordinate 4,551,125, forward strand.
TGTTACTAAATAGTGTCTCTGTAATCTCTGTTGATTATTTCCAACATGACTCAATCAGAAAGACTAAGCTCACCGTAGAGAAGAGAGCCACTGATGACCAAATTACAGCAAAGCATTAATGTTCCTGCAACATGTGCACAAACTGACACTTGCCAGCATCCTGATACTGAGGGAGGATATTATCCCCACCTCAACATGGAACCATTAGCGTGGTAATCCGTATCTCACTGACCCAACAGATGGTCCATTTCAGAGGAAAATGAAAGCATTCAGACGAAAATGAAACCCAAAGCTGTGGATCTCAGATACAACATCTACAGTAAGCAAGGATAAGAGAGGAGAAAGGAGAGAGCAAGGTCCCCAGTCTCTCTGCTTTACTGATGTTATTTGACACTAGAAACAAATTAGCAGATTAAGAATAACCTGAATTTTTAAGAAGTTCTGGCATTGCCTGATCCTGTCATGCACTTCTGCATACTTGTAACAGAGTTGACTGCCCAGAGGTCATATGTAAGAACAGAGCTGTTAGGTAATACAGGAAGAAGCAAGCAGTGTTAATCAGTAACAGGATTAACAGCTGACGAAACTGGCACTCGGAGTTTCGGGTATGAATTATTCTTCTGTTTTTTCAGTCAGAAAATTCTGAAATTAAAAATTACCAATTTCTTACATAAGCAGTTTAGTGATGCTGTGGTCATCTTGCAAGTTCCAGTCACATGCTACTGACTTGTGAACATGCAAACACTAGAAGTAGAAACCATCCCATTACATTCGATAATATCCATGCTCTAAAGGGACATGTTGTTAGATCAGGCTTCCCACTCAGTAAGATACTTGAGTGATGACAATCTATTTGTATATACAGATTCTGCAATTACATCATTGTATGATACCCAGACTAAAGAGGTCATCACTGAGGAGATCAACAGACTCATTAGAAAGTTAAGTGAATACCTGAATTGAGCTTCTCCATGAGCAGCTGCTGCAGGCCAACAGCTCATGGTTATAAACGGCTCTGCCTTGACTGGAGGCCCCTTCTGTTCCCCTTTAAATGAAGGCTATCTCAGGCCACACTTGAGAGTCTGTGAAATACTTGTGAGAATAGCAGCAAGGGGAGGAGATGCGGTCCAAGAAACCCAACCACATTTCCCCGCTCCAGGAAGTGTCAGTAGCTGAGCTAGAGAGAGCAGCCCCACGCTGGCCCCTTCTCGCCTGCCCTGCCCAGCTCCCCGCACAGCTGCCCTACAGAAACTCATCCCTGGGAAAAGCCCAGGGAAAACACAGGCATGGCCATGGGCTTCACGAGCCATTTAGCAGCTTTAGAAACTAATATGAAGCAGCCAGTTACTTTGACCCGTTGCTGTATGGTGCAGGCAGCTTGCTCTGTCATCCATTTCCTCCTGGCTAAGCTGGTGGGCTATCGGCATGAAGCTGACAAATGTGGCTTCTCAGAAATCAGCCCTTACACCACAGGATATGTGAAGACTCAGAAGGAGTCAGCAGCTTGTCCAGACCACTCCGTCATCCAGATATGAATGCAAATGGCACAACTGGGCAACAGCTTGACCCTATAGGTTCTGCATATGCGGACTAACCCTTCACTGGCATCTGTGAACACCTCCCACCCATCCATTGACCAGCTCACCAGACTTAGACAACTAGCTTTCACAAGGCCTCGGTCTTTCACGGAGTACACCCAGAGCAAGGGGGAAGGCCCTCAAAGGAGAGCTCCTGCTATCACCTGAAGCTTGCAGCTGGCCAGCTCCCTCATCCAAGTGCAAACAAACACATTGATTCTCCCAGAGCAACCCCAGCTGCATGTGTGAGAAGCAGGCAGAGTACTGACAAAGTAGTCAGGGAAAATTAGCTTTCATCATGCTAAACTCAGAGCCCCTGCTTTACCAGAGATACATGTTCAGCAGTGAAACACCTGATAATCCCTCAAAACTGGGTTATACTGTAGCAATTTCCCCTTTCAGCAGAGTGGAGAAGCATGCAGCAAAGCAGCAGGTGAGAAGAAGAAACAGGAAAATGTAAGACTTCGTAAAACTGTCCATACAGCACAAATAAAGTATGAGACATCTCCCCTTCTCTCTAAACCTCTCGCACCCAAGCAGCTCATCTACAAGCATAACACCTAAAACCAGATCTTCAGTTCTAAAAAGAAAATGATCATTTGTACTGTAAAGTTGGAAGTTACAATAAACTAGTTCTCATCCTTCATCAAGAAAACAAGCTGTATTTTACTATGTCAAGTTTTGCTTGAACCAGTGTGCGCACACACACCTGTGCATCTCTTAGGGAAGCTGTATCCTTATAAAGAACACAACTGGGTTAAGAGATATGTTGACAGGACCAGTGTTTCAGAAAATTGTAAGAAGCCAGAGGGTAAGTTGTGTTTACCTTTGTAACCTACTAAGACAATGTATATCCTTAATACTCAAAAACATACATTATTCCACAGTTCCTCTATGAAGCACATCTCATCCAAGCTTCAGGCAACAGGCTTTGTTACATTTTAGAACTATGTAGACATGTAACTGCAGCCGAGTGCAAGAGGCTTTCGTGACCTTCATGAAAATTTAACCTAGGTGAATGAATCTATTCACTTTTCTTGGTTCAGTGTTCCCAAATGCTGCTTCCAAGTTATTTTTTAATTTCATCTTTGAAACAAAATGGATTTGGAGAAAGCCGAGTTACCAAAAGTTGTTTACAATGCCAAGGGCAACTCCATGTCACTCCTGTAAATACTGGAAGGTAGGTATAGGAAAGTGGCCAATAAATACCATACTTGGGATCAGTATGTTATGGGCACAGGAAACTTGGCACATAGTTCTGAGAACAGTGGGTTAAGAAAGGAAAGTCTGAAAAGCCACAAGAATGTAGAGGACACAGAAGAGAAAGCAAGAAGAAAAAAATATTAAAAAATAGCAGACACTGTAAATGAGTGGTAAAATAAAAACCTCAAGCAGATGGGGAATTGGCAGAGAACAGGAAGCTAACTCACACAATCAAAAGTATCTTCTGTAGGAATATTCCAGTTTAGGGACAAATGTCACCGGTAACTTCAATTGGCTGCTTGGGCTGGGCTCAGCTTTTAATTATTCCTGGCACTCATTATTAACATCAGATGCAAAATGGGACTGAGGAGGCAAAATCAGCTGTGAAGCAACTGTGATCAGACTGATGCAAATAACCGTTGCACCTCACATGACATTTCCTGATGTGCAAAAGTACAGGTAGTAATCCCAGATGGGAATTCCTTCCTGCATTAGCAACAGATGGAAATGGGAACTGGATTAACACGCCTCTGGAATTCTTGTCATGGATACACTGCCACACAGGTAACAGCTTGGGAAGTGCCTACCACATTTCAACTGCCCCAGCAACACTCCTCAGCCTCCTCTGCCTTGACTGCAGGTGACTGCTGGATGGGCTCTAATAGTTCAGTTTGGGATCATTGGTCTGCAGTCCTCAGTAGCTCAGGAAGGTACACTCTTCATCTGTAATGCTACAGGTTGCATCGACACCATTCACAAAGATCTAAGCATGGGGAAGTTTCACAGAAGCTCAAAAATTTCCCCAGCATGACAAAACAACACCCAGTCATCCTATCAGAGATTGAAGAGGAAATTGCAATTTGTGACCACCTGCAAATTCTTTCAATTCTTTCAAATTTACTGCTCTCATTCATTCACTAGCTGCCCTGAGCTGAGAGCAGGACCTTTAATGTAAAGAACTGGATGCACCTGAGATACAAGTGACTCTTACAGCTGCAACACGTAAGACCTCAGCGAAAGCACACAGTCTGAATCCAGCACGGGTTTCCCTCCAACCCCAGTAACAGACAGACGTTCCCCAAATACAGAATACTGTTCTGAGACTGTGCCAAATTCTGCTTTTAGAAACCTCATCAGATGACCTTGCACAGTCCTGGAGAAGAAATGTCTTCTTCCATTACCTAACAAAGCACATGAGTACCAATACTGCCCCTACAGTGCTTGTCCAGAAAAGACTTTCAGCTCAAACGCGCACCTCACTCCAGAGAGTTATCCTGTGTTAGTGAGTCTGCTGAGCTGGGGAAAAAAAAAAAAAAAAATCTGTTCATTTGTCTGGGGGCAGATGTTCGCAACAGAAAGGGCTATAGCAGTTTAAAATACAATGACAGCCATCACAGCCCTCTTTCCCCTTCTTGTCTTTATTTTCACCAGAGGCTATGGCCCATGCAGCAGAACCAGTGGAAAAAAAGCACGTGTTTGGCTGCATCAGTGACATGGTGGACCAGGATCTCTGCTTCAGCAGCTGACAACGGGGGTGTAAACTAAGCTGCCAATCCCTGAACTTCAAGACGATGAGTAAAATGTATATATTTCACTCATACCTACTGCAAAGATAGTACCTGCCAGTTCAGGAGTGAAATGCAGAGTTCCCCTTATAACACAGAGATAACATAGCTTATGTGACAATGTCTAGAGGGTGCTACAAATGCAAAGTGTATTTAGCTTGTAGTTCTTTCACTGAGGTTCAAGCAAACATGTACCACACTGTGAGTGCCTCAAGCTAAAAGCATGCCTGGCTATTGTGGTTCAGAAACTGCAAGCCAACTCATAATAATTCTTTGAGCTCACAGCCTGAGGGTCTCACAAGCCTAGTGGTCGATTTGTGACAAGATTAAGTGTATAAACCTAAAGAACTAGCTGGGGTGCAAGGGAGCAGGACAGAGATGGGAAAGAGCTTCTGAGGAAGATGCAGAATTCTGGCCACCCAGACGACACTGTACACATGGTGAAAATCTCAAGGAAGAGGAAGGGGCTGGAATAGTTCACTTCAACAACCTATGCCAGGAGGAAAACCACACATACTGAAAAAGTGTATGCATGGCTGATGATTTTTGAGGGTGCCAAGAATCGCATTACATCTGTCACTGATTCAAGTTTTTCTGAGTAACCGCATGCAAGAAACATGCACATCCAACTTGGTGATCTCCCCTCTTGCAATAACTCCCTTCTCCAATTTAAGCACAAGGCATAGAACTTGCATGACAGAATAGACTATCCACAAAAAAGCCCACAGATCTGGAATTCCACCTAAGAGAGCTGGGTAGACACTTTGCAAACATCCCACCAGCAGATCACTGTTTGACTGAGGGCATGGTTCTACATGTGGCTTCAGTAGATCTCAGGACACATTATTACTGCAATGGCAGTCCTGCCCTCCCTCTTCCTTCAGATAGTCTCTCTTGGAATACCACCCTTGCAGTCCAACACTACACCAGATCATTCAGCCAGATGAAAGATAAAGAATGAGGCAGAACACTCTCCTTTGCAGCAGTCCATGCTAAGGTCAGACTATGCCACTGACAAAACTTCTGCTGGGAAACTCAAGATCCACTGTTATCTTCAGGTCAATTTTGGAAAATGCATTGACATTTTCCTGTGGTAATAACAGTCATAAAAATTCTACAAAATGCAACCCTAGAAGCAAAACAACTGTTCAAGCGCACAACAAAGGTCTTTGAAACAACTTGAAGTCTGCCCCACACATCTTTTCAGACCTGCTCTGCAAAGCACCTTTGGTTTGACCACACACTTCTGCAAAGATTGTGCAGAAATTACTTCAGTGGTTCCAACCTTGGAGGAAGCCATCAGTGATGGACACTGGGCTCTTATTTTAAGCAGATGTTCTAAAGTCTTACAATTCACATTGGCAGATACTTTGAATTAGGCTTAGTGACTACCTTAAAGCAACATGTGGCGTTGCTTCATCAGAAATATAAACTACAGAGAAATAGGATCATTATGTGTGATATGCAGCAAGTCTATTATAGCCCAATGCTTCCTAACACCAGTTTCTGCACTTTACTAGGTCCAGGCTATCATTTCATTTTCTCTGTCTAGAAAGCTAGTGTGCACCTATGCTAGCACTGCTTGAATCTCATACTGTCATGAAAGATGAGCCATGAAGTAATTAATGCTTTTAACAGGCATAAACTAGAACTTTATAAAGCACTCTGATGACACACAATGCATCCATCCTGCAGCTGGGAAGACAATTTCAACAGCTCAGTCCTGTTTGCTACAGGTGGATAAGGGCATTCATCTCAATATCACTTGGGGACTTAGCTAAGGTTTTTCTGATTGCTTTAACCAGCTCTCTGAAGTCTCTGCGTTCCCAGCATCAGTCATTTATAACCATACTAGCATCTGCAAGGATGTTTTTTCAACCTTAACTCCTGTGCAAGAGCATCAGAGTTTCCTCTCCTTGACAGGCAGTGAGAACCAGACAGGCTGCAGAGCTCCCATATAACAAAGCAGGCTCTCATTGCACCCAGAGGGCTGACTAATACCTCACCCGTTCCTCTCCAAAGAGCAGGGTCAAAGAAGCGTATGTTCTATTTCAACACAATATAACAGAGAAAAATACAGTTTTAAGAATTCATTTAATTTTGCCTCTTCAAAAGAGTGAAAGAAAAAAGGATCAAGGGAGGACTGCAGTACAGCGGATAATCATGCTACCTCGTGTCTTCAAGGCCACTACAATAAACCGGCAGAAATAAAGGCTGGATGTAATTCTCTGAGATAGGACTACTCAGGACATATTCCTCCATAGAGCACTGAGAGCCAGAAGCAAACATCAAATGGTCCCCATCTCCACATTTCTCTGTCCCTTTAGGTCTGTACATAGATTCATGTCCCTTCATACCTCCAGCTTGCTTCTGATATCCAAACATACTGTGAGGATGCAAGCAGAGATCATAAACTCAGCACAGGTGTTCACATCCAATCTGCAGTTTCTAGAACTTCCTAATGACCAAAATGGATCTTGCAGAGTGGCAAGTGCATGCATGGGACTGGAAACTCTTTAGGAACATTGTGAGGATGTGAGACTACAATATGAGGGCTTGAAGAGATCAGGTGGTGAGAAAAATACGATGTTAGGATCTCACCTAGGATCTCCTACAGACAAGTAAAGAGATTCCAGCAGGGCTATGGGAACATCACAGTAAGTTAGAGCTGCATGAACTGGGGTTCGCTCACAAGCTGGAGCCTCAGAGATACAGTATTAGTTCTCTAGCAATATAACAGGTCCCAAAGCACCATTCACTGTAAGGCCAAAGACTAAGGAGGTAGTTTCATAAATGCATTGTTCTGACATAGCTTCATGATCCTTCTCTAAGAAGATGACAAGATATGTCAAATTAACTCACAGAACTCTTTTTTGGCTGCTTTATTTCCAGGATGTATCCTTTAAGGGGGTAGCACAACTTTCCCACAAAGTACTAGGCCATGTCATGCCTCTTTCTATCAGGATTACTTTCTGAATCCAATGCTCCTCAATGACTATGCTTTATGAGATTTAACAAGCAGCACGGGGAAGAGCTGCTATAGCATTAAGGTCTTGTTTTCCCTCCACATGCAACAGCAAACTCCACAGTCACTGGAAATCACATGACAGCACTCCCTCCTGTAGGAACATGTTCCCATTCAGGACAGAATAGACCTGTGTGGAGCGAGGTTGCAGTTCTCAGTTTATAGCATCCCCTCCACTACTGCCCCACCTAAAAGTCTCAGTGTTAGGCTGACAGAGTAGTCCTGACTGAAGTACTACCTGCCAGAAGCAGACAGAGCACAACTGATACAGTAGCTGCTACTGTCAGAGGAATAGTTTCCAATGCCACTGTACAGTACAAAGCACCCACACCTCAGTGAATTGTAGTAGGCACCTGAAACAAGATTATCACTGTCCTATGCTGAAGTGCGTAGCTTTGTTACTGTCTGGTGGCTTCTGTGATTTCTACTGAAAAGTTGTCCTTAAAAGTATTCAACGTTAGTTAACATATTTTTAAGAGGGGGTGTAAAGAAAGAAAAGAGTGTTTAAATTTATTCACAAAAAACACAAACTACTCTTCTAAGTTATGATATTTGCTTTGTCATTCCACAGGACATCTCAAGTATAAGTGTAACATACCAGACAACACTGAATTTCATTGGTTTTGTGTCCTGAAATAGTTACACAGTAAAGCAGAAGGTCAAAGTGCATCAAGGCCTAACATGGAACTTGTCTGAGCAATCAAGTGAACAAACCCTGACACCCTTCCACAGAAAGACTACTGGCCATCTACTCCAGGAAAAACCCGCCTTTTGGCAGAAAATCTCAAGATACATAACAAATAGGAATTCATGTAGCATCACTGAACAGATCATTTATCATTTACCCTCAAAGTATCAGGAGAAGCTCCTGTCAAACTTAAAAATTCATTGTGAATTTAGGACTCTAGCCCTAAATGTCAGCGATGACCAAAAGTTAGCAATCAAGTAATGACAGAAGTGTCAGGCTGAAGGGAAGCTCCCACATACTACCACTTACCCCACTGGGTTGAGACACACTTGAAAACATCTTATGCATCTGTCCAATCTGACTTCAAACTCTGAGTAGCCTATTCCAACGTTACTTTACAGTTTGAGTCCAGCACAGGACCACAAATATGATTAGGGGATCACAGCATCTTCCATACAAGGCGAGACTGCAAGAGGTGGAACTTCAGCCTGGAGAAAAAAAGACTTAGGGAGATCTTATCAATGTTTACCTGATGAGATGGAATGAAAATGGAGCCAGACTCTTCTTCACAGTGCCCAGTGACAGGACAAGAGGCAATGGGCACAAACCAAAACACATGAAATTCCATCTGAACACAGGAAAACACTTGGTTACTTTGAGGGTGGTCAAACACTGGAAGAGGTTGCTTAAAGAGGTTGCAGAGTCTCCACCTGCAGAGAAATTTAAAACCTGACTGGACATGGTCTTAGGCAACCTGCTTGATCTGACCATGCTTAAGGAGGGAGGTTGGACTAGATGATCTCAAGAGGTTCCTTCTAACCTGAACGATTCTGTGATGTGGTCTCAAGTTTCACTCATGGTTTCACCAGTACAACAGAAGAAAGGCAGGGAGTTAATTCAATTCCTTGACATGTATAGGAGGAAGAATAACAGCTTATGCGGTTTCTGTTATGCCATTTCCCTCCCAACAGAAGCTCACTGCCTTGGTCTCTGGCATCTCCTGATGAGCCCCTCACTAGGTGAAGTAACAGTTCAGCTCTTCCTCATCTACATGGCTCCAGCAAAATTCTCATCTTCCTTCTAACTGCCCACTGTCCTCCATATTTACCACATATTTCCTTATACCTACTTCTGATCCTCCTATTTTGCAAGAAGTTTGCTGGTACTGATCTTTCTTTTGTGTCCATTTCATGCAATGAGAGCTCTGTTCAGCCAAGGCTACATTTGTCCTTCAACAGCACAGTTCACAGCTGCTGTTACATTCAGTTATCATCTTAGCAATGCCAGGCAGATGTCAACTTCCTTGTTTTTTTCCCTGCAAGAGTTAACTTGGGTATAGAAAGTTCAAAGACATTGATTAATTAGTAAATGCTTTTGAAACATCAACTTTAAAAGCAGAAAATTTTGAAATAACATAGGTAGGGGCTGAAATAAACAGGTGAAGTTGAAATGTGCATAATACAAAACAGATGTCAGCTGAGCTTTGAGGACACAGGAGGAAGAGAAAGGCTGCTGACTCCAACTGTGTGGCACAGAATCCCAGCTGCCCAGTGCACACACAGAGCATGGTGTAGTATCACAAACCAGACAAGAGAGCTTAAGTAGCAGGCTGGTCACTGCACCCTAGCTGGTGACCATACCCTGTCGGACCTGTGCTGGCTTGTACAGTGCCATCCTGAGCATTTCCAGGTCCTTAGTACAGTTACTGCATAGCCTGAAAAACTTCCCCACGGATTACAGAGTGTCTGCAAACACAAACCTTCATGACCTCCACAGTTTGCCAGGACTGAGAAACTGTAGAAGTAAAAATGCCCCATCTACAAGAGAGCAAGAGTCAAGTGTCAGCACATGGTTCTCAACAAGGCTAGATGTGTTCTTCCTCATTTCTGAATTTGTACTAAACTAATAAAATTTAAAATAGCTTTCAGTGTGTGATGTCTGGGGGTGTCATGTTCCCATGATGCACTAAAACCACAGCCTAACAGCTGCACTAGAGGCAACAGCATAGCCTGATCAGAGCCAGTTTGAAGGCTCTGGAAAGGTATTTGCCCTCACCATGTCCTGTGTCATATGCTCCACTAGCTCAGGATTCAGCTGTAAGGAAGCTGAATCTCAGTCACTCTTCCATCAGGCTTCATTTTTCCATGTGTGCTGACACTGCTGTTAGAAGTACTGGTGAATGAGTGTGGAGAAAAGTACTTCTCAGAGGAATACACCCAGGCAAGTAATTTCAAATATGGTTATAAGCGTTCTCTAAGTGCTGTAGGAATTGAGGGCTGCCTTAGGAAAAGTTCACAGTCTGCTGTAGAGAATGGGCTTAACTGAGACCTTCTAAGACTTCAAAGCCTTCATCTAAAATTCTAAAAATGAAGTCCTGGGAGAAGAGTGCAGGCTGTGTTTCTCTATAGGAGAGGTCTGCTTCACGAACACTTTAAGTCACAGCTGCAAGCAAACTATAAAGATGCTAATTTTTTACTACCAACCAAGAAGAAAGTTTTCACAGTTTCACCCAAAAAGGGAACTATGTACACCTGGGGTTGTCTTCTCTTCAGAGGAAGCATCAGAACATTTGCATTTGAGGCCATTCACAAACCTTGGTCTGTAGAATCACACTATGGAAGGGGTCACCTAGCAATTTTTTTATCCAGAGGTAGGATCTGATATATTCATCCAAATACTTTTGCCATGAAACCAGCATATCTTAAGTAAGTTCTTCCTTCACAAGTCAGAGTGACAGCAGATGGCTTACCTTGGCAACTACTCTGATGTACACAAAGAAACAGCCTGACATTACTCAACTCTTGCATGCAGCTGACAGCTCACATCATGTTGGGCTCCCATAACAGTAACAGAAGTCCAGAAATTCTGAATCTTTGTGTACCAAACAATTTGGAAAATGCTACAGCAGACTCCACAGCAAAGAGTTTGGGTTTTTTTCTCATTTTTTCTCAGTCAAATATTTTCTAGATATACTGCAGTCAGTTTGAGACCAATGTATGCTGAAGTTCAAGTGAGAAAACAGAAAATAAGCAATTTTTTTTGTTATGTATTAACAACAATAATCCAAAGCACAATCTCCCTTTTAAAACACTATTTACATAAAGCTGAAGCACAGGTTTTTTCAGCACATGCTAACTTTCAGCAGCAATGACACCGCTGCAGAAGGACTCTATGTCCAACTGTGAAAAGTCAGACTGTAGTACCTTACCCCAAAGAAGTTTTGCCATAGGTGTATGGCAGACAGCTCACTAAACATCAAGGCAGACAAGCCATACTTTCCTGGCTGCTCAGACAGAATAGTGCTACCAGCATGACTCACCTCTGCCCTCTCACAGAGTGGGCTCTGAGAAGTGCTGGGAAGATCCAGTACCCAGGACCCACAGGTACAACCCCCAGAGTGCCAAGGGGCAGCCAGCTGTATGCAGAGAGAGCTAGCTCACCTGTGGAGAAGCACTTGTTCAAGGGGAGGAAGAGAGCCAGGTCAGCTTAATACAATCCACTGACTGTATCCAACATCAAAGAGTGGAGGCTGTTCTTTAGTAACAAGGCTCTGCATTCAGTGCACCACTGCCAACAGATATGCTTTCCCAGAATAAAAATCAGACTTTGGGTGCTTCCCATTGACAAACACAGCTTCCCTCTTGAGAGAGAAGCAGTTGATAGAGCAGTTTCTAGCTGAACCATTCCCACGCCTGTCTCCATCCCTTCACCTCAAATTCTCTTTGATTTTTAATGCACTCAAAACAAGCAAGATGGGTGAAAGCCTCTCACTAGTAGGGATCCACCTGGCCATGTGAAACCTCCCACTACAGCAAGTCCCTCTAATGAAGGACAGAGACACTGGCGCTTCCTGATCCACCCGCAGACCAGGAAGCAGGAGTCTCTTCTGCCCCGTGTTGTGCTTTGTGCATTCAGAACGCAGCAAGTCAGGAGACTAGTGAGAGCTGGTACTGGGAAGAGATTTCGGGATCAGCATCCTTTTGTACTCTCAGACATGCTCCAGCTACACCACAACTTACTCCTAATCCAACCTAAAATAACTCTGACAGTCCTCAAGACATGTTAAGTAAAACCATCAACACAGTAATCCAGGGAGATGTTGTTTAAACTTCCATAACTTTGAATATCATATTTAAAAATCAATAAAATATTGGTGCTGTGAGGTTTGCAGGAAAACAGTCACTAAACTTTTACTCTTGCCAGAACGTGTCAGAAAAACTAATTTAATATCTGGTCAGTTTTATTTTTTGGAGTATAAAAGCTCAGCCACTGTTCTCTCTCTTCTTCCAGGCTGAAAGCAAAGGAGCCAGGCTACTTTAGCCCTAGATTATCCATCAGAAAATCAAAATGTTTTAGTGGTGTTTGAAAGGGAGATAAAAACTGTAGTTTATGCAGGGTACAATATTTACAGGCAGAACTTCAAAGATATCCAGTTTTCGATTTGCATTCAAAACCAGGCACCTAAGATAACTCCAAATTCAGAAGTTCTCTATGAGTCACTGGTAATCTCTCATGAATTAGGGACCAATTGATCAGGCATAGAGATACTGGCTTGCAAAACTTCCTAGTTTACAAGGGCTGTGCAATTTGTTTTAGTTTTCTATTTCAGTAAAACATGTGACCAGTGTTAAAATAAGGATAAACAATATCAGGCATCTTCCTCCTCCAACCCCTCACCAAGAAGCACAGCTGCTACCTTACCTTCTGAAATTGCCTTCTTGACAGCTGCAAGGTAAGCATCAGGCTCATCATCATTTGTGAGTTCCTGCCACTGAGACCAATCCTTGAAAAAGGTCACATAGTCATCACAGTCCGTGACACCGCAGAACAGCTTCACTACTTTGCACGGGGGCCATAAAGCTTCCTGAAGGCTCTGCAGGACAGGAGGGAGATAAAAATTCTGCACCAGCTCAGCAGATAGCAAAAGGATGATACTCCGACTTCTGCTGAATAAGTCCAGCTCCTGGTGGGAGATGGCAGACCCGCCTTCCAGCTGGTAGCTCAGAATCCGATGCTTTCGAACATGCCGAGTAAAGAGGAAGAGGTTCTGGAGGTACTGACACCATTCAGTGGCGTCACTTGCATACACAATGAGCACATCATATCCTCCAGGGGTTTCTGTACGGGTGCAAGATGATCACAGGGAGGAGGATTAAATTCAAAGCAAGAACTGGCCCACAGCTTTACAGCAAAAACCCCACAGGGCTGTCCCTATAATTCACGTCAGAAGCTCCAAAGCACTTCAAAAGAATGGTAGATATATCCAAAGTGAGGTGTTCACAGCCACAGAGCAGTTCTAAGGGAGATTGAATTCCTCTTGCACTTACCCCACTAAAATTTAAGTAGTTTTTTCATTCTCAGAAACCTTTCTATGAAGAAGGGGATTTCCTATGTAGTTTCAATTGAAACAAACCACATGTGGAGATCTACAGATTTAAAACATGTTGATAGGAAAAAAACCCACATAAAAACCTGACCTCCAAAACAAACTAGCTTTAAAAGGAGAGCTCACCTTTGTACATGAAGTTAAATAATTTTCACCAATTATAGGGTTTCTGCAACACAACTGCAGACCATTACATGCTTAAGCAGAGCATACACTAAACATAGCACATGTAAAACAAGAAAGGCCTTTATTTAAACAAGGTCCCACAACACTTACAGGAAGTCACTATGTCTTCCATGGTGTTAGACATTTGCTTTCACTGCAGCAGAAAGTAAACTGCCTGCTAAATATGCCTGCAACTGGAGAGTACACCAGCCCCAGTACTCACAGCACAACAATTCTGTCATTCAGGCTTCAGACAGTTTGCAAGCCGTGTTAAGGGTCCTTCTCCCAGCACTGTCGTCCAAAGGTTTCACCACTATTTTGGCACAACAAAGCCTCTCTCTTCAGAGGAAAAGAACTAATACAATAGCAGTGGCCATAACACAGCCCAAAATACGCTCAAAGTTGACTTACTCTGTAATTCTCTAGAGACAGCTCCTACCTACACACCTGTATTTCTGGGCTTTGAAATGAAAACACTCTTAAAACTGTTTCCAGCTTGCTAAGAAGATCACATGCAAATTGAACCAGTATCACATGATGCAATGGTCTCCCACCAATCTCAAGAAAACTTGTAAGTCTAAATTTAATCTTCATTAACCTGTGAAGAAGTTTACCCAAATTTGAGGATTACAGCTCTGGTCCCATGGTAAATTTCATTGCTGTGCATTACAGATCTTATTAGTAAATTGTAGTCTTCTAACTCCAGTTTGACTCTTCAAAAGTGTCAACACTGCAGCCCATCTCCATCCAGAAGCAAGCAAACAAAAGCAGATTTTTCTAATTAAAGTAGAAGGCAAATGCCTACAATTTGGCAAGCCAAAAAGAGCATCTGAATAGAGTGAATTTACCAGAATTGAAGGTGACAGTTTTGCAGTCATCTCATTAAAATTCAACAGCCTCCAAAGACTCCATTCTCTCACCCTCCCCAGACCTTCATTAAGAAATGAAGGCTGAAATGATGTCTGGGCTACGGTACCCCAGCTCTAAACCATATAATTACCAACTTTAAACTGTAGCTGAGCGGAAGTTGTAGAGTTGAGAAATGCGGAGATGAGCTCTGTACTCACCAATAGCATTATAGTTACCTGCAGAAATGAAGTCTCTACCAGTGAAAGGATGATGTCCTAGCCATAGAGAACAGAGACACTGCAGTTCAGCAGCATTCACTAGGATCGCTGCATGTTTCTGTGTGAATACAGCTCCTGAACCCCAGATGGAGGCTGCAGGTAGGAAACCATAGAAGACAGCATTCTCCATGGAGGGGATCCAGCAAACTCATAAAGCAGACAAACGGACCCAAAGCCTTGGGACAAGCTAAGAGTGGAGAACTGCTGTGAAAAAAGATGTCTTTCACACCAGTGAAAGAACACCACTATCACCAAAATATTGCTTCTGGGCGAACACCACCTGACAAAGACGACAGAATCACATGAGCAGAAACAGGAAAACCATGCAGAATTCAGGAGGTCAGTTGTTTTATTCTAGAAAGGGAGGAGTACCAGAGACTTCTGCTTCCAGTACCACGTGTTGACTTGCAGGCAACACAGTGGGAAAGGGCAGCACAACTGTCTGCCAAGAACAGAGCCCATGCAGGCAGCACAGCCAGCCGAGCCCAAGCTCATCAGATCAGAGACACTGCAACGACTCTCTGAGGTGTGCCCAGGGCTCCTAAAGTCCTACCTTGGCACTCTCTGGGAGAAGTCCCACCTCTGGACTCTGGGAAAAGTGGCAGCGGCTTCCAGGCATTTTAATGTTCTGTAAAACGGAACACCTAATCCTACCATGCTTTTTTAAAAAGAGCACAGCTTCCGTAACTAAACCTGTTAGCAAACAGGCCCTTCTCCTGTCTTTCAATGAAAGGAAGCAGCTGTGCTTGGAAAGAACAGAGGGTGGGGGAGCTAGTGATTTTAAACGTGCATTGCCTGTAGGGGCACCAAGTATCCAAGAAGCCTCCCTTCTCCCATACGTAGCTGAAACCCACAAACTTGACAGACTCTCTGCAAGTTCCGTCAGCATTTATATAACCAGGGACAACGTCACCCAGAGCAGTGTAGCCTCTGCATCCAGTAGGAGGGAACTTCACCTAGTGTTTAGGAAAGGTACTGATTCCCTAGATAGCACTGCTCTACCAGCACGGCATTTCCCTACCAGCTCTCCTCAGGCCCTCTTACCTCAACTCCTGTAGCATTTTACACTTCTATAATAAACTGAGGAACAACGCGTTTAAAAGGAGAACTGAGAAATAAAGTTACTGACTCCACTTTTAGAGCTAAGGAAACTCTATGTTCATAAGCAAAAAAATACTGGAAGTGGGTCCTGAAGGGCTAAATATGCTTAAGTCAGCAACGGGACTGTCCCAAAGAAAATTAAAATCTAGAGATAGTTTCAATTGCAACATCAGCTTTTAAAAGGTGGATGACACAAGATTCTCTTTCCTGGATCATGCTATTATTTTTCCAACCAAATACCTCCCTTTGCAGCACCAACTACTGTCCAGTCCTCAGAGAAAAGGGTAATAAATGGAGAATACAGAAAGTTTCGGGGTGTTTTTCCCACAACTCTTCACACATCAGTTACAGAAAAACTCACAGAGCACACTTTAAAGTACAATGTATACTCTGCCTATTGTGCACATATAAGGAAATCCCTAGGTGAACACTACGCATTTTATTTCTATAAACTCTGACCTTAGATGGATGCCATGACAATGCATTTGACAGGCTGGTTTCGGAAAAACAAACACAAGGAATCCTTCAGTTCAAGTACAAAAGATATGAACAGTATAAGCAATAGCAAGATAAAGAAATATTTGTGCCAGCCAACCATTCCAAAAACCTTTCACACTCTCAAGTGTAATCTAGTTAAAATTTTAACAGTACCTCATTTTTGCATTCCTGAACTTAGGGTATGAAAGTCACTTTTGCCTCCGTTTACAGTATGTCAGCACTATAAATATTTCAGGTCATGTTTAGCTATTTATTTCATAGAAATACATCCAGGTGCGGTTCTGTTGCAGTTTGCAATGACAAACCATAACCTTTGGACTCCTTTCCAGCTGTAACTGTTTCATCAGTGCTTAGTTGCACACTCCATTATACAGCAATGATAAAAGACTGATGAGTTTACAAACTAGTAGTGTAGAAATACCTAAGACCTCTAATTGAGGTGGAAGGCCCACAGACTAAATAGCATGGAGACAGAACATGATACAAAGCTTTTCCCAGCTTATAAACTGCATGCAGAATGAAAGTGGATGAAGCAATTCCATCAGGCCCATGGCAAGAGAATAAAAGTATCCTATAGTGATACAGTATACCATGCCTTCATAGTCCCTCTCTGAGAAGTGAACAAATCAGGCTCAATAGTGAGGTGACACTCTGAATTCAGAGCAAACATGGGATAGTAGTTTATGGCCATACTGTAAGGTTCTGATTACCACTGAAACAGGGAAAGAATACTGCAGGAAGCTGGTATATCAGCTCTGGGCAAGACTACATCTTGCCCACTTAACACTTCCCAAACTCGAATCAGATGTTATCAACTATTATTACCTATTATTTAATTCTACAAGCCAATTGGTTAGACTTTTTTCAATTTACAGATCATAAATAATTTTCCATTGTTCTTGTGGGTCCCATAAAGAAAATTCAGGACCTCTACTAACACACAGCTTTCCTGTGACATCTTTTACATCCCTAAGTAGACCATGACTTCTCATTGTCCACAAACTGGGTAAAAAGCTGACTGACAAATCCTGTACTCCAACTCAGATGATCATATGCAGTAGCAAGCAGATCTATTTTCATCTGCTAGATCAAATCCACCTCAAATTCTGACTAAATGAAAAAGTGATACATAGCCTGTTCTCAGTGTACTTTGGAATTTGTGTGTATGGAGGACACACAAATATGGCAATCCAAAACACCAATCCTTCATAGAGGGGGATCCACTTCCGATGAAAGACAATTGCTTATGATATAAATTAAACCCAACTCAAGGTGTCTTAATAATCAAATTCTTAAAAAAAAAAAAAAGAGTGCTTCTAAGAGGTGTTAGAAGCTGCTGGTGGGCCATTAACAGAAGTCCTCAGCACTTTTCATATTTCAGTGTCTGAAGTGTGTGTATTTAAGTGATGTATGAGGAAATGAATGCATTCTTTGCTCAGCTGGAATGCATAACAAAGTAACAGTGATCACATGCAATTAACTGTTAACATCCTAGTGAGACCTCTCACTGACTGGAATAGAAAACCTTTGCTATATTTAAAAGTGCTGCAGACAAGAAAGAGGAAATAGCAGAATCAAAGTAGTTAAGTTCTGTGAACCAAACTTCAGTGATAGGAACATTAGATTTGCATTATGATATGTGAACCTAAAGTTGTTGTACTTTTATGAGTTTCTGTGAAATCACCTTCTGTTTATAAGGAGAAAAGTAGTTTTGTCCACGAGTCCCCTGAGGCCTCCATTTATCTTATTTTTACATCACAAGGAGATACGCTCGGATACACTAATGTTGCTTCACAGCCTGAGAACGGCACGTTTTTCCTTTTTTAGATAAAACACGTATACTTCCCTGCAGGGAGGGGAACTTGCAAATTGGGCACTAGCAAGACTTACACAATATGAGCTAAAACCCTCTCCCCCTGGAGTCCGCAGTTCTATTCTAACCACCCTACACATACGGTATCTGTAAGATTTTCATTAATGGCAACCTAGCTCAGTTTGATTTGTGATCCCCTGCCACTGTGGCAAGGGGCATCAAGTCATAGCCAAAAAGGAAGTATGCAAATACAGGGGGATAAAGCAGTATTTATCAAGAACCGACTTCCCTACAAAACATCACAGAATAACATATAGGTGGTAAAGGCTGAGCAGGGACATATTCCTCCACAGAATACCCTGCCTCAGAGCTAGCTGAGCTGCCAACCCTAACTAAGCACGCTAAACACACGGGAGAGAGCTCAAGCCAGGTGAAGCAAGAAAAGTCAGAAAGCTCAGCAACCTGGCTGCAAACAGAGGAGCCAGCGCTGCTCTGAAGAGCCCCGGGGCTCCCCTCACCTCGGGGAAGGGACCCTCCTTCTCCTTTCCCCACCAGCGGCGCGCCAGTGGCGAGCAGAGCGGCACAGCAGCACCGGCCTGCAGGCGGGAGCGGGCAGCGAGCCGCGCTCCGCTCCCTTCCCGCTTACCGGCGCCAACGCGCGGAACAGC